>NC_143400.1:13557719-13773222 GCF_052110815.1 Crocodylus siamensis | reverse complement strand
CATTGTCCCAGGATGGAGGATTCCCTTTCCCGGGCCATTACAGGCACCTTCGAGGGCACTGGGGCAGGGCGATGACCCGCGTCAAGCCAAGGCCTTCCTCTGCCTGTCACGCCTTGCCCAAAGAGCACGGGCTGGCAGAGCCCTTCATGCCCTTTCTCTGAATTCATGGACCAAAGCGGGGAGACCCCTGCAATGGCACCACTGCCATGAACCCCCCCAGAGGTGGCCGCATTTCAGGGGAGCAGTGACATGCATGCGGCTGGATCCAGGTGGCCAAGGGATGCCGGCAGGTCGCGGGCATCACAGGGCCCAAGCTCCAGACAAGTGCAGGACCCATGAGTTTGTTCCCCACCCCCGGCGGTGCCGCAGCGGCTCCTTTAAGAGCGCGCCTCTCCTTTAAGAGCCGGCAGCCCTGCGCCTTTAAGGCGGGAAGAAATCAGCTGACTGGGCTCGCAACATTGGAGTGGCGATGTCGGGGGCTCGCGGGCTGGTGCTGGGCGCGCTCTGCCTGCTCGGCGCCCTCGGCCGCCCGCTCGCCGGGCGCAGGGAGGTGCGTGGCGGGGCCCGGGGCTGGGGGGTGAGACTAGGGGCTGCTGGGGAAGCAGGGGCGGGGCGGGGCTGCGGGGAACTGCTGGCGGCCGGGGAAGGGGCGGCCGCAGGTTCTGTTGCAGGTTTGGGGGCAAGGGGGGTGGGGTGCTGGGGTTACTAGGGGTGGGGTGCTGGGGCTACTAGGGGTGGCCACAGCCGGGGTGCAGAGGTGGGGTGCCTGGGGACTGCTGAGGGAGGGGCTGAGGTGGGGGGCCCAAGGCAAGGGGGTGCTATGAGCTGGGCTTAGGGGCTGCTGGGGACTGGGGTCTCAGGGCTGTGTTGGCTTTGCTGTGGCAGGGCTGGGCTGGCACCGCATGCAGCAGGTCAGGGAGCGCTGCCTGGGGTCTTGCCTTTGCCCCTGTGGAGGGGGCTGGGTGTGGTGCTGGGGCTGGCCATGCCCTAGGCCGGGGCGGGTGGCCACATGGGGCTGGGGCTGTCTGCAGTGGGGCCTTGGCTGGGCGTCGGGGTTCAACTTGGGCAGAAAGGGAAGCACCAGCCTCTGCAGTGCAAGGAGGGGAGCTGAGGCCTCCAGATTGGGGCGGAAGGAAATGCCTGCGGTTGTGAAGCAGGCTGGGCCTGCGGGGGAACTGGGAGCTGCTGGGGGCTTGTCCCCAGCCTGCAAGAGGGGCTGGCAGGGAACTAATTCACTGCTGGGGTAGAGGCAGCCCCCAGGTCTGTGCCCAGACTGTGAGCCCCTTGCAGCTCCGAGGCAGGGTCTGCAAAACACTGCCCAGGCTGGAGGCTGCACTGAAGGGATTTGGCCTCGGCCCTGCCAGTCATGCTGCCCCTTTGCCTTTCTCCCAGGTGTCCATGCATTTCAACCCTGGCTGGAACGACTCCTCCGTAAACCTGCTGCACGTGCAAGCTGTGGGTGCCAACAGCACGCTGCACTATGTGTGGAGCAGCCTAGGGGTGCCTGCTGTGCTGCTGCTGTACACGGAGAATGAGCACAGCACCCTGCACATCAACTGGACCCAGCTTCTCTCCCCTGAACTTGCTGGGGCCATCTGGGTGGAGCCGCCCAGCAGTGTCCTCCATGCTAGCGCCGTGGTCTTCACCAAGGTGGGGGACTGGATTGTAGTGCACCCCAGCCTGTGGCTGGCCCTGCCCCTGGGGCTGGTGGGCTGGGAGCTCTGCGGGGTGCAGAGGGGGAGAGGATGGGAGTGGTCCCCAGCTAACCCAGCCCCATCTCTCACATGGCCCCAGCTGTTTGAGTACGATGGGGCCAATGCGTCAGACCCGGCCCACGCACTTTTCTATCCACCCTACGACTTGGCCACCTTCTCCTGGGACAGCGTGAACCAGACCCTGAACCGCACAGCCCTGACAGCTGCCTTCTGGGGCACAGGCCCCCCCGGAACCTTCCGCAACGGCAGCATTGCCTTCCAGGTAGGGGCCCATCCCACTGCAAGAACATTAGAGCTGCCCTTGATTGGGTCAGACCCAGGGTCCATCACCCCCAGTGTTGCATCATAGCAGAGAGTAGAGGCTGAGTTAGGAGTTCACCATGGTTTTTCCCTGTTCCGCTTAAGGTCTAGATGCAGATGCCGTGCCCCTTGCTCCCCTGATCAGTAACTACTGATACCCCTTTCCTCCAAGGACGTGTCCAGTCCCTTTGTGACTCTCGGCTTCTGCTGTATGTGGTGGCAATGAATCCCAAACTTTTGTTACAAACTTCCCCTTCTACTGCTTATGGGGATCTAGGGATCTGGCCTCAGCCCTATGCAGTCGCTCTCCAAAATAACTCGCAAAGGAAGTAGCCTTAGGGACGGTGGTGGGGACAGAGCAAGGCAGGGATCTGCCTGACAGAGCCGGGGTGGCTCTGAGGTCCCCCTAGCCATTGTGTGACTCCCACCCCCCTCCAGGTGACGGCGTATGAGGAGAGCAGCCGGGATGGGCATCTGCCGGGGCTGCTGCACACGGCCAACAGCTCCAAGCTGGAGTTTGTGATGGATGGGGTGGCCCCACGTGGCAACAGCTCCCGCTTCATGCTGGAGATGGTGATGGTGGAGGGGCCTGGCAGACACCGGCGCCTGGAGTCTGTGCGCTCCATCGATGATGAGTACACACCCACCATCTTTGAGGTGAGAGGTGAGGGGGAATGTCGCCAGGGTACCAGTCTATTACTGCTGCCAGTGAGCCAAGATCCTCCTCCAGGTCAAGCTGATGGCTCTGGGGTTGGACCTGGCTGGGGTTTGAGGGGGTATCCCAGGGCAGTCCTAGCTGATTGAGGACCCACATGGCTTGTGGGGGCAAGGGGGAATTGTGGCTGATTTCTGGGTTAGCAGCTCCAGGAACTCTCCTGCTGGGTTCAGAGCTAGATACCAAGTGTTGGGGTTGCCAAATAAATCCCCAAGAGGAGTTCTTTGCTAAGTGGGTACCCCTGTGTGTTGTGGGGCTTGTGGCTTTAATGCCAGCCTTCATACTGGTGCCTGGATGGGTGGTGGGGTGGATCTAGGCATAGAAAGTCCCAGGCCATTGCTGGGGAGAGGATCCTGGGCATCCAGGGTTTTGCTCTGCCTTCACCAGCTAAGCACAGTTTCCAGAACCCAGGCATCCTGACTCTACCTCTCCCCTTCCCTGATGCATACCCCTTCTACAGATGGTGCAGCTGGTGTCAGAGCCGCAGGGCACCCACGCCGGCCCTGGCTTCCTGCAATGGAAGACGACGGCGTATGGGGCCCGTGAGGCCAAGCGGGAGAATGGGATCCGGTGCCGCTACTCCCCACTGCGGGAAGTCAATGGGACTCTGCCAGGGCCCAGCATTGCACATGCCTACTTTGGAAAGGACTTGGGTGGCCTGGCCGCCATCAACATCTCCTTTGGGGGCGAGGATGGTGAGATCTATGCGGGCACTGGCTATCTTAGTTGGTGAGTAACACCTTCCACCCCATTTCCCTGATGCTGTCATGGTGCCTGGTTGCAGGGTGGGGATGCTGGGGGCTTTCCTTTCTGCCCTTGCCCCCTGCCTGTATTGTCCATCATGCATTGCTTAATGCTCCTCCTTGAGGAAATTGTGGCATCCAGAGGCAGAATATGATCTGCTTCTAGCCAGCAGGGTTTGAACCCAGGCCAGCGCCCTGATGATGAGGGGCCTGAAGCCTTCCTCCTACACAGCCCGAGGAAGGTTACTGCACAGCTCGTCTGCCTTCATTGCTGATGAGGCATGTTCTGCCCCCCTGCCAGGTCAATGCTGCTGGGCTTTGGCACGCCCCCTGAGGACGCCTTCTCCCCACTCGTGGTGGCCATCATGGCAGTGGCGCTGGGCACCCCAGTGGTGCTGCTGGTGGCAGGGGCCATCGTGGTACTGCTTTTGCAGAAGAAACGCTACTCGGAGTACGAGCCCATCAACTGACCACGGGCACCATGTGCAGACCTCTCCCTCTCCGTGGGCCGGATGCCTCCCAGGAAACAGTGCAATACTGATGCAGGCGACCCCTGTACCTGAATGCCCCATGTTTAACTGGGCTCTCAGATGCCTTGAGCAACAATCATTCCTCTTTACCCCACTTCATTCTCCCTTGAAAGCAGCCCCCTGCAGAGTTCCTGGGGCTGGGGACCAGCTGGATCTGCCCTGAGAACTCAGGGGCAATACCTGGCACCTCCAAGCCAGTATCCCCAGCATCTCACTCAGTGTTTGCCCCCACCTGGGGGATCAGTTCCTAGGTGCTTCCTGCTTCAATCACTCCACTTGTGGCTTCCAGTACCCCGGGCCGGGCTGGAGCTGTCTGCTTAGGGCTGGAGAAATGTGTCATTAGCTGCTTCTATAAGGATAAACCACTAACAACCCCGGGACCAGTTAAGAAAGGCAAAGTCTCAGTCTGCTGAGCTGGTTGGGTATGACTGCAGCCCCCTCCCTGGATCCTGCTGGTATCAGAAGGCAGCTGGGGACAAGATGGAGCCTGTGATTAGATCTGTGCACTCATGCCCTTTTTGCCTTTCACCCTGCCAGAACTATTGGGATCACAAGCTGCCTTCCCCACTGCCAATCGCACCTCCTTGGAGGAGCTAATGACTCTGCAGCATCCTAGTTTCAAGGGGCCTGATCATTTAAAGCAAATGATGGCTTCCTGACACCGCACAAAGCAGGCTTTGGCGCAGCACCTTGAATCCTGTCTGTTCTGCCCAGCCGGGGGGTGTCTCCTATTGGGGCAGAGGGTGGTGCAGTGCCCTGCTGTCACCTCCCATCTGCTTGGTGTCGCCCCCCAGACCCTCTCTGGATGTCTCCTTGATACCTGAAATGGTTCCTTGTGCCCCTGCCAAGGGGTGGGGGGCACACAACCTTGGTATGTCATGACAGTATCAGGTTTCCTGGGGGCACTTGCCCTCTGATCTTGCAGACCAATTAAAGGATAGGTTGGGTTTGTTTGTTTGTTTTTTTTAAGATGTTGGTGTCTCTGGGTAGCTCTATGCAGCAGCAGGGGTGTCCATTACTGAGCAAGTTTACAGCAAAGCCCCATTGTGTTAGGCGCTGCATGTTTTGCAATGGTTTATCACTGCTCTAGAGGGGTCTTCCATGGATGCTGGCTCTCACAGTGCTAGGGGCTAGTGCATGTATGGAAGATGAGACATGGGGTCTTGCTGTACATGGGGTGTGCTGGCCCTGGTATGGGTGAAGAGAGGGCAGCAACCCTGTTAGAGCCATTGGCTTTCAGTAAGAGCTAGAATGTGCTGTAGCAGAGACCCATTTGTGCCAGGGAGGGGGTTCAGACCAAAGGTCCCAGTCTTATTACAACCCTAGATAATCTTCCAACCTGCGCTCTTCTCTACCGAGGTACCCTTTGCCTTAGGTTGGGTGACACTTCACTGTTGCTGTGATGTTTAGCCCCAGAGCTGGCTGCATTTTGGGGCTGAGAAACAGGTTCTCTCTGCCCCTCTGGTGTGTGTGGAGGATCCCTGTCTCCAGCATTGTGTGTGCCCAGTTCAGGATGGAATTACTGGTAGGGTCATAGTCTGTCCTGCATTGCATTTCCCATGATGCTCTGTGGCTGCAGGGGGTCATGAGAGGAGTGAGTCCCAGGTTGGCTGAGCCCCCAGCAGGAGAAATGGGCATGCAAGGGAGCCAGGCCTGGGTCTCCCACCTGCTGCTGCCCCTGGGACTTTCCATGCTTACCTGCTGACTCTTCACCCAGATTGAAGCTGGAAAACAAGCCCTGAGTGCAAGGACCCAGCTCCCAGGGGCATATGTGCAGGGATGACTAAGGCTCCTTTCACCCCAGCAGCATCTCCCAATCTGAGATGCATGATGAAGGTAGAGACTTGGCTTCTGCTGCATGCCCTTAGTCAACTCCCTTCATCTTCCCCTCTGTGCCTCAGTTTCTCCCTGTTCCATAGGTAAATGGGCTGCCCCCTCAGGGCCCTGGGAGGTGCTGCCTGGCGGGGGAGGGAGCAGGCTGGCTTCGTGGTTTGGTTTCTGCAAGAGATAAGAGCCCTAAAGCTCAGATCTGGCTCCTGGTGCAGGACTTCCTGCTCTGTTGATTAGCGGAGGGCAGGCACGCCCGGACCCGACCGACCGGTTTGGGGAAGGAGAGCCAAATGCCCCAGGAATCAGAGCGTGAACAAGCCCCAGCTGGTCTAGCCAGAATCGCGCCACTGCTTGGGGAATCTCAGATTCGGGGCAGGGGCTGGAGCTGTGCTCCCTGGGCCCATGCCCTGATTGTAGCAGTATGAGATCTGGCCTTCCAAAAGGTCCCAGGGCAGAGAAATGTTCCCCCCATCCCAGCTGGAGTGGGGAGACTGGCAGGAAGAGATGGGCTCACAAACCCCTATGCTCACCAGCCCCCAAAGGTAGGGACCCAGTTCTGATTGCCAAGGGGAAACTGAGGCAGTGGCAAAAAGACTGCTCAGAGGTCCATGATGGGGTGGCTTGAGGTTGATGATGGAGTCTTTGCATGGCAGCAGGGATCCAAGGCCTGGCCCCCATGGCACTAGGTGCTGTATGGGGGCAGAACAACACCCACTAGCTACCCCCGCCCCCTCCATGGCCCTAAATCCCTGACTCTGCCTAAGTCTCTTCACTCTCAGTACCACATGGCCTGTCCTTCTGCGCCCCTGCCAGCAGCCTGGGGTGGCTGGCACACTCCCAGCCTAAGCTAACAGCCGCCTCTGCTGCACAGTTGCTTCCTTCTCTCTCCTGCCCATCCCACCCTGCTTGGTCATGGCCGGATGAGGCACAGTATCTGCCCCACCTTGCAGCCAGCCTCACCCGTCTCCCGTCCCTGGTGTGGGGAAGAATCGGCCCCAATCCCCACTTCTCCAACCAGCCCTGAAATGGCTCCAGCCTCTCCAGGGCTGATCCCAGGAGGGTGGGTGTCCCAGATCACTGGGCATCTGCTGTCATTGCTCCCCTTCACACCACACTAGTGGGGGAAGAAGGTGGAGGCTGCATTCATGCCCTGTGCACAAGTGTTCATGAGCAGTAAGCTGTGAGGCTACACCAGCCCTGCCTTGTGCCAAACCCGATGGTACAAGACAGCAGTTCTTTATGGGCTCCTAAAGGCCTGCAGGATGAGGAAAGCAGGCTTGGGCCCCAGTCACCCAACTGCATGTGGTCAAAGCCATGAGACCCCTTCCATGCAACAGCCTGGAAGTGCCAGTGCCTGGCTGGGAGCTACCTGGGTTCCTCGTGGGGCCCTTTGGCATGGCTCTTCAGCACACCCAGTTTGCACGTATACCTAGGCAGAGCTAGGGATGCCTCCTGCCTTGAAGGGACCCATTTTAGCTATAGGACGGGCGTCATGGAAAGCAAATGCCAAAACAAGGGTGTGCTGTAAAGAGTGTGATGGGCTGATAACTCAGCCAGCGGAGAAGCAATGCCTGTGCTCAGAGGACAAGTGGTACCTGATGCTCTCTTGCCCCCCTCAACCCCCATAGGGAGAAACAGACCAGGCAGCAAGAGCATTGCAGATGGTTTCATTCAGCACAGCTGGGGCTCAGGGCCAAGACCACAGCAAGGCCCAGCGTGGCACGGGTCTTCCACCCACCCAGACTGTCTCTGGGCAGCCAATGGCCCATGCCCATCACCCTTCTTCCATTGCAGCATCCTACCAGCAACAGGACCAGCCCAGGTCAGTGCACTGCTGTGCAAAAAAAGAGGCTCCGCAGGCAATTCCACCAGCAGCTATCAGCCTGGGCCCTTCACCGTGCTCCACTGTGCTGTAATCCCAATGCTGGGGCCTGGGCCAGTGCAATGAGAGCAGCCAGGGCAGCGAAGCATAGAGCTGCCGGTCCTTATCAAAGGGTTCTCTCCTTGCCAGGGCCCCTTGAGTGCCAATGCAGTCCAGACTCAGGTGAGCAGCTAGCTCTGTGCTCCTAGAAGTAGCCAGGGTGAGGATTAACCCTTTGCAGCTGCCTAGCTGGGTCCAGAGGCAGGTACCGTTGTGCTCCCGAATCACCTGCAGGCCCTGAGTCCATATTCTCCTGCTTCAGCCTGGCAGAGCCAGGCCATTGGTGGTGACTGCCCCAGGTCCAGGTGCCAGGGGGGCTGGGAGAGCCCACCTCAGGCCCTCCAGCCCCCTCGGTCACCCCCAATAGCGCGCCTTGGGCACGGTGGCACCAGGCTTCTTTTCCAGGGGGCCCTCAGGCCCATCCGCCGTGGCAAACAGGTCATGGGGCTCGAGCACGAACATGCTGTAGAGGTTCCACAGCAGCATGGTGAGCAGCGGCAGGAAGGTGAGGCCGAAGCCAAAGCCACGGAAGGAGCGGCCCATGGCATAGGAGACCCAGTACAGCAGCCTGGGGGGACAGAGAGAGCCGGGGTGGAGGTCAGGAGACTAGATGGGGCTGGGGTGCAGGAGGTGTGGTCCCCACCCCGACCTTGTCTCCTGCTTGGTTGTGAACCCAAAATGGGTCACAGCACGTCAGCAGTTGCAGGGGAGACCGCATAGGTGGTCTTTGCCAAGGGGGTGCTCTGCCTCCCCATATCAGCAGGGTGAAGGAGGCCTGGTAGCTTGAGTAATGCCCTAAGGGGCATTTCCTCTTAGTTATGCAGCTGACTCTGTAGGTAAAGGTCCCTTGAACCCTCCCTGACCCACCTGGAGCCCAGAGGAGGGGCCCGCACCTCACCTGGAGATGGCAAAGAACCCCGTGAGCAAGGGGATGAGTTTCAGGGCCTCCTGGGGCAGGTAGGTAGCCAGCACAGCGAGGTTGAAGAAGTAGAGGATGAAGAGTTGCACGGACTGGGCAACATAGCTGCGGTGGATCTCCACCTCCCGCCGCAGTTCCCCAAAGGGCTGCAGCGCTGAGAAGCAGAGGCGTGAGATGCCATACACAATCATCCCTGCAGAGAGAGTGGAGTGAGGCTGGGGAAGAGAAGAACCCAGGGCACAGACAGACAGACAAGGCTGTGTGGGCTGGGGGAGGTGGGCAGAAAGGGAGAGACAGAGCTGTGAGTGGATGGACACATGGATGACGTTCAGGGAGAGAAAGAGATGGAAACCTCCTTGCATAGACACTCCTCTTGGTATCTGCTCCAGTGCTGACCCACCCTTGCACTCCTTTTCCTCACTCCCCCCTACTATTCCCATTGTACAGATGGGCACCATCTGAAGGACATGCCTGAGGTTGCGTGGTGCATCAGTGGCAGAGAGCCTAGCTCTGGAGTTGCTACCCTGTTGAGTAGATGATTCATGATGTGGTAAGAGCAGCTAGGTGTCCCAATCCTGGACCTTGGCCTGGCTGTGCTAGGAGCTGTACAAACCCAGACTGAAAGTGTCCTAATTACTGCACCACCCAGGCTTCCTCTGAGTCAGAGGAGCTGCACTCAGGCCCAGACAAGGGAGAACACCAGGATGCTGGTGGTTGGGGGCTAGGGACCCCTCACCCTCTGTTAGACTGTACTGGGACCCAGAGAGCTCCCAGGAACCTGGCTCACCAAGGATAATGGGGAAGGTGGCGAAGGTGCCACAGCGAAGGGTGTAGACCAGCCGGATGCTCATGCTGGGCATTGCGGGGGCATCAAAGGGCAGGAAGACGTAGGCCCCGTACATGAAGCAGGGGTAGAGGATCATGGCCGCCACCATGGAGGCCACGGCCTTGAGGTTGGCCTTGCTGCAGCTGGAGCACGGTGGGCATCCGCCAGGTGCCCCAGCCTGCTCCTCGCCGTAGTGTCTGGGGCTGCAGGGCATGAAGAGCTGTTTCTCAGAGCTGCTGGTCTCCTTTTGGGTGCTTTCACAATGCCGAGGCACCGGCTGCTTCCAGGCACTGGTCCTCGCTGAGTTGCAGCGCCCAGGCGTCCGCTCAATGCAGCAGGTGTCGATGGGAATGAACATGTGAACAGCCTTCTCTGGCATCTGATTGATTTCATCCTCTGTCTGCTCCTTCAGTGGGGCAGGACTGAGGAAAGCCTTGGCCTCTCCAGGACACTCTAACCCAGCGCCTTCCTGAATCCCCTCCGGGCTCGGCCTCCGCTGTCCCTTGGACTCTGCCTTAACCAGGGCTGGGGGCTCCCCAACCTCCTTATACCCGGAGCCACACTGGGATTGGTCCCAAGGCAGGGTGGTGTCGGGGTCCCCCAGCTGGTGGTTTCCCAGGGACACCCCCTCTTCTGCTGTGGCACTGGGGGCCAGAGGCTCCAGCTCTATGCGGGTCATCTCCTGACCGCAGGCTATGGGGTCGATGGCCATCATCTTGGCACTGTGGGCAGCTGGCTGCCGAGGCTGGTGTGACAAGGATCCCCTCTGTCAGCTTTGTCCTCTGCTGTTTTCACCCTGCTGTGGAACAGACATGCAGACCTGGCCATCGCACCCAAGCCCCCAAGATGCACCCATTGTATAAAGCCTTGATTTTAACCCCGCCTGTGCTCCATCCTTTACAGGCTGGAGGCTCTGAGAGAAGCCCAGTGCTTCACCCAAGGCCACCAAGTGAATCTGTGGCAGAGCCAGGCAAAGAACCCAGGTGTCCTGGCTTCCAGTCACCCTCCTGCACCAAGTATGGCCCCCACAAGGGTTTTGCTCTCCAGGCCTCAGCACCAGTTGGGCAGAGGAAGCGAGGCAGGGAGCACTGAGTTCCCTAAAAGGGACTCCAGGAGGGACAAGGAAGAGCTCTAAGATCAGGCCATGTGCTGTGCAGACATGCACCGATTGCACAATGCCCCACTACCAGGATCTCCAGTCTCCAAAATGAGCTGGGATTCACCTTGAATTGAGTGGGGGGAGGTAAGCTATCCTTCCCATGCCCCTGGGGGGGAACAAGGGGTTAATGGCTCTGAACACAGCTAGATAACAGAGCTGGAGCTGAAGCCAAGCAATTCCCCTGAGACAGGACCCCTGGGGACCAGGCTCCCAGCTCTGTGGATCTGACGGCAATGGCGCAGGGAAGTCTAGGCAGGAAGAGCTCCATGTGGGGCATGGGGTTAAGAGGAAGGGGCTCCTAAACGAACACAAGGTAGAAGAGCTGGGGCCTTGCCCATGATATATCAATGCATGCCTGGCTGCTCAGGCAAAGAAGGGTGGGATTGCCACCCCCATTTCACAGGAGGGGAAACTGGGGCACGGAGTGAGGCAGTGACAGGGCAGTAGCAGAGCAGGCGACACAGCCTAGAGCCCTGCTCGGCGTGGCTCACCCTCCCTAGCCCCCACCTTACCCTGTCCTGGTCCCGGGTGGCACCTGGGTTCCCCCAACCCCAGCAGGGGAGCTCAGGCTCTGTCACCTACCGGCTGGGCGCTGGGCACCCTGTGGGGCCATGCGGGAACAGGCAGCTGGTGAACCGGTGCGGAGCCAAAGGCTCTAGAGTTCTGCTCCTTCGCCTGGACTTCAAACCTGTTTAACCAGCAACAGGGGCTGGGATTAAAGAGGTGGGGGCAGGTCTGCCTCACCCAATTGGGCACTGCCTTGGCTGGCAGAAAAGGGTACCTCCCATGGGAGGGGAGTACATGCATACGTGTACACACACAAGCATGTGTGTGTGCATGCATGACTGTGAGTGTGAGTTTCTATGCATGTGCATTTGTGAGAGGTTGCATATAGACCTATGTAGGTTTGTGCGCATGACTGAGTGTGAGTTTGTATGTGTACGTATGCATGTGCTTCTGAGAGCGAGTTTGTATGTGTATGTATGTATGTATGTGTGTGTGTGTGTGTGTTTGTGAGTGTGCGTATGTGTGTGCATTTGTATGTGTGCGCATGGTAGTAACTGCTTTTGTGTGTATGTGTACATAGGGTACGCGGGAAAGAGCGTATCTATTTGTGAGTGAACGTGTGTGTGATATTGCATGTGGCTTATTCTCCTCTTGTGCATACACTTTTGTGTGGTATATGTGTTGTGGGTAGCATTATGGTATGTTAGGGTATATGCCTGTATTTTGTTCTATGTGTTTCAGATGCATATTTCTGATACACTTTAGTATGTCTGGGCCTGTGAGAGTACATATTGTGTGTACTTCAATGTGGAGTTTGTGTGCAATAACTAGGATGCACATGTGTATGAATATGGGATTGTCATGTATTTGGTAGCCGTGTTGGTCTGAGGCAAAAATCTGGAACTCTTGGTTCAGAGATGACCTCTTTTATTAGACCAACTGAGAAATCAGAAAAAAAAAAGATCTTTTTCTGCAAGCTTTCAGGCTTCAGCTTCCTCTGTGCAAAAATGGAGTTTATTTCCTACCTATGGGGACTTTTTACCATTTAATTTTCCCTGAGCCTGATGAAGAAAGCCTGAAAGCTTGCAGAAAAAGATAATTTTTTGCGATTTCTCTGTTGGTCTAATAAAAGGGATCATCTCTGAACCAAGAGGTCTAGAGTTTTTCATTTCTTTTTGAATATGGGGCAAGCAGGTGCTTGCTTACATGCCTGTGTTGGGGGTGTTGTAAGTGATGGGTGAACAGGGAACATGTGTGGTGATCTCGCTGTCAGCATGTGTGCTTCTTTGGGCATGCACAAGGGGTGTATTTGGGACAACGTGGCACGTGCAAGCAGATGTGCAAGAACAGACCCAGCGCTGACCTGCGTGGCCCACTATGAGATCAATGTTTCATTTGTATTGCAGACAGGTGGGCACAGGAGCTCTGCACAGTGACTTCATACCTGGCTCTGAACAAACTTGGAATTTGTACTTGTCCTAAGCCTCCCACAGAGGGGGAGAGGTGGGTAGGGCTTGCGTGGACTTCACTCAGAAAGGGCTGCACCCATTACTTTGAACAGTTTTCATTGTTTCAATGTGTGTCTTAATTTCTTTACCTTTGATCCGTCTCCCAGGCACCATCTACCTTAAACCTCCATGGGTCAGGGGAGTGGAAAGCCTCACAACTAGGGTTGCCAGCTCTGCTTGAATCTATTCCAGGAGGTCACATTACATGACGTAACAACATTAATGACTTTATATCAGGAAGGCAAATGCACATGGCTATTACATTTTTAAAACCAACTATATACTACTGTATAAATAGTACTACTATATAAATATAAATATACTACTATACAAATAGTAGTGTTCTGGACTACTATATAAATCGGATTCAACATTTAATGTTTATTTCAATGCATGACCTATCATTTATCTCCCGGGTGACTCTCAGCAGTTTCCTGGAGATTTATATCTAATTCCTGGAGACTGTTGGGCAATCCTGGAGGATTGGTGACCCTGCTCTCAACCCAGAGAAGATGAGCTGAAGTTTTCTTAGTGTGGTGGGATTTTTACCATTGGTATTTGTGCTTGTGGTGAGCCCTGCGCAAAGGCGATCCCCACCTCAAAGGCCTTAGCATCTTAATAATCAAGGCAGGCAGGGAACAGACATGAATTTTGGGTGGTAAAGCAGACTGCTGGGAGAATGAAGAAGATGGAGCTGTGGGGCCAAGTTCTTCAGGGTTATTTGGGGGTATAAAGAGGCAGCTAAATGCCTTGTTAAAAATCCAGCCACCTACATGGGCTCCTGGAAAGACCTAGGTTCCCCTTTAAAAGCCTGATCTCCTGGATCCCAGCCCAGTGCCTGCTCCTCTGCCTCGAATACCTCAGGCACCTCAAGCTTTGCCCCACTTATCAAACATCTATTGCTGCTTTACTAACTCGTTATAAAAACGTGCCTTTTGTTGCCGGACTAGAGCCCAGGGCTCGATTTGCGTTCAGGGGTTGAGCCACTTTACGGCCCGACGGCTATCCAAGTCAGTGCAACAGGCCTTGCTTTCCCAGGGCCAAATATACCCTCTTGTTGCCATGGGGTAAATCAGGAGTGAGTTCTTGGGTGGCAGCAGGTTTAAAGGGGATTGAGAGAGGAGAAGCCAGATGCAGCCTGGCTCCGGAGTAGTGAATGTGGATGTGAACAGGATGCCCAGCACCAGGGAATCACAGAGGAGTTGGCAAGCCTAAAAAAATCAGGAGATTTGCAAAAAAAAAAAAAAGGGGGCTTCTTTCCCTGTGCTCCCTGGTTTCTGAGCCTGTGGGTTGGCTTCAGGGCAGAGTTTTAGGCTACTCTCTGCAATTGGGACCCTAGAATGTGACTCTGGACGAAGAGTGAGTCTCACTTGACTCCAGGCGCTGGAGCATGAAAAAGAAAGACCCAAAAGCCAGAGCTGCTTATTTTGTCTAGCGAACAAAGCCTCCAATAAAGTTTATTTGAACCGCAAATGAAGCCGGCAGGCAGCCATGTTGCCAGCATTAAGTCCTGGCCGCCGGCGAGCCATGGGAGGGAGGCCGTTGAGATCCGCTCTCGCGAGGCTGAGCGGCGGGATCTCGCGCGCTGAAGCCGAGCCGCCTGCCCTGTTGCCAGCCGCGCGCCGTGCGCGGCGCGGTGGCCGAGCTATCGCGAGGCTTCGGAGGCGAAGTCTCGCGTGGCGCGGGCGGGGGGCAGCGCCGCGCAGCGATGGCGGCCGCGAGGGGCCGGCGGGCGCGCGGGGGGGCGGAGGAGCGGGGCGCGCGCGGGCGCTGCTGAGGGGCGGCAGCCGCTGGGCCCGGCCCCCCTCCGCCGGGCGCCATGAGCCAGGGCAGCGGCGCTCCCGGCGAGAGCGGCGAGCCTGAGGCCAAGGTGCTGCACACCAAGCGGCTGTACCGGTGAGGAGCGGGGGGCGGGGCTGGGATCTGGGGGGGTTGGGGGGCGAGGCTGTGGGGAAGGGGGCCTGGAGAGGAGCGGATGTCGGGGCTGGGCTGGGCTGGACGAGGGGGCATGTGGAGGGCGGGCTGTGAAGAAGGGGCCGAGGGGCTGGGCTGCAGCGGGGAGTCTGGAGGCGGGGGGGGACGAGGCCGTGGAAGAAAGAGGGCTGGGGGTCTGGAGCACAGGGGATGTTGGGGCCGGCCTGTGGAGGATGGATTGGGGGGGGGGGTCTGGAGAGCTGAAGGGATCTGCAGTGGGGGGGAGGGTTTAGGGCTGCAGGGGCCGAATGTGATGGGAAGAGAGAGTCGGGAGAAGGGAAGAGGGGGTCATGGGGTCTTCTGGAGGAGGATCTAGCCAGGGAGTGATGGGGGCTGCAGGTGTGATAAGGAAAGGACTTAAGGGAAAGGGGAGATGGGAAGGAGGTTGAGGGGTCTGGAGGGACCTGGGTGCGGGCTGAGGTGGGGTGTGACAAACAGGCTGGATGGACGAGAGGTCTGTGCGGGGTGGAGGGCTGGGTGTATGGGGATGAGAAGGGTTGCATGGGGGCAGAAGAGGGAGAGTGAGGTGGGGGGAGCTGTCCTCTTGCCCCTCCCTCACTTGCACTGTGGCAAATGGGGCATGCTGCAGAACTGAGCTCTATGCCCCTTTCATCATCAGTCTTCTGAAGAGAGGGAAACAGCTAAATCCTTGTGAGTCTCCAGATGCTGGGGGTCCCCAGGGGCTGGCATGGTGGGAGATTGCTGAGCTTGCGTGGTTCTCAAGGGACCATGTCTTCCTCGGTGGCCCGGCAGCACATCGGGGCCGCAGTTCTGGCTGGAGGCCCTGGCACTCCCCCAGCACTGGTCCTGAGCTCTGCTCTGCTTCCCGAGCCTCCCGCTGTTCCATTTTCACTGAAATCTCTGCATTGTGCAGCAAAACTGACGACAGAAGACGTGATTCGGGGAATAATTATGGTTCTGATCAAGGTGCTTTGCTGCGATCCTTGTGAGCAGAGCACTGCCATGTGCTTTGGGTGTCATCCCCCTGCTCTGAAGAACTCCCCTAGGGACAGGGAATCCTCCCTCCTGGGCTCTCTTCCTATCCTAATTTGCTCTGAGACTGTAGCACAGTCATTGTCCCTTTCATCGTTTTCCTCCAGCTAAGAAACATGGATGGTAACCCAGAGTGGCAGGGGTGGGGATAGCTGAGGGCAAGAAGGATTATCTTGCAATCGGACAGGGTGACAGAGTTACAACTAGATTCCACTCCTGGTTGTGTTAGTGACATGCGCTGTGACCTTAGGGGGAGGTAAAAGGACTTGTCTGTCTTCCTCTGGGAGATGAAGATAACCATGCCTACCTCTGTAAAGCAGGTTAGGATCTTGACGTAATAACCCAGAGGAGCAGAGACAGGTTAGATTGCTATTCACTCTAATGCCTTTGCCTATCCGTGATTGTGCCAGTCTTTATACAAGTGCGTGCCTTTTGCATTCAGGTTAATTATGCTGCGTGTCATGAAAAACAGGGTTGGGTGGTTTCTGTGGTAGGCTGCATCAGTGTCCAGGTGATGCCTTGTCTTCATGGCAAGGTATGTGAGGGTCTTGGTGTTGTTTCAGGCTGTGCTGAAGCACCGTTCATCATTAAGGCAAGAGGGAAGTAAGATTAGAATCGAAATTCCCAGGGCCAAATTAGCTCTGTGGTCACTTGAGTTTTTACAGCAGAGGGATTTCTCTGCTTGGCCTTTACGAATTATTTTTTTACGGTAGAAAGCCAAGGCTGTTAGGCAGCAGACTGATTTTTCTCAAAGAGTTTATAAATGCCTATGTAGCTGAGGGATTGCTTCCCACGTGGCTGGTACATCTGCAAATGCAGCCTGTACCCTAAACGGAGCCCACAGGCACATCACGCCTCTGTTTGACCCTGGAATTGAGTGAAATGTCTAAGTAACTCGCCTTCCATCTTGATGTGCTGCTCCACGTCCATTCTGTACAATGGCTCAGGATGTGGGCAGTGGGGAAAGTTTCTAGAACCTTTTATCCTGTGTTGAATTGTCTCTGATTTGTTCTTGCTTGTATAGTAAAATATCTTCTTTAAACTCTATGGGAATGGAATCATCCTTGTGCCACTCTTGTCTAAGCATTGAGGGGGTCATGCACGGAGTTAGGAGCAACCAAGAAGCAAACTTTAATGTCCCAGGGCCCTGTCCTAAGATGATCCATTCCCAGGCCCTTCTGGAGTATGTGCCAGTTGGGTTCTACTGCATTATCATTTACAGTTCAGATCTTCATTTGCCTCCACTAACCCGACTTCACCTGGATGCAAAGTCTGAAGTGGAGCCAAGTAACTACTAGCTTTTCAGCTGCTTCTTGCTTACGCTGTCTCCTTGTCTGCAGTCGTTTGGTTGTTCTGCGTTACATTATTTTTTGCATTGGTACCTCAGAGTCTGCAGTTCCTCTACCAGGCACATCCTGTTCTAACCAAGACTGCCCCACTCTGTAAAATTTTAAATGAAGAGTGCAAGTAACCTGCCCTGCCACCTTGCCTGCTTCCAAAATGTCAGTGGCACAGAAAGAAGGCATTAGCTCATCCTCCTCTCTGGCCGAGAAGGACTTATTACTGGATTGTTTCCATGTTGCTTGGCGTGATATGCCGTATTTGGTTCTTTTATTAGACTGGCATCTGACTTGCTTCCTCTCTGGTTCTGATGTTCTGGCTGACAGCAGGGCTCCAATCCAGCAGGTGTTATCAGAGAATGAAGCAGAAGATTAATTTCTCATCCCCAAAATGTACTTCAGCCTCCTATCTCGCTCCACGGAAGAGCTCAAACCCTGTTCCAGTCTGTACATGACACGTTTCATGGGAAACGTTTCCTTCTGGCCTCCTTGTTGCTTCCTACCTTCAAATTGCAGGCAACAGTGCTAGTTTGTGCACCCATAAAAACACAGCCAGAAGACCAATGTCCACGAGGACCTGCCTCCTGCCATGACTGAAATTGTATCATATAAACACACCCTAATGATCGATTCCTACCCCTCTGCTCTGGAGGAAAGTGTAAACACACAGCAGGTCCCTAGAAGAAAAAGCAATCCCTAACTTCCCGCTTGGCAGCCAGTTCCACCCTGGTACCTGCCAGCAAGATCCATTCCTTCACCACTTGATGCCATGTTTGCCTCAGTGGCACAGTTAATCTCCAAACAGTCCCCTGTTCCTTCTGCTCAGGAAGGGAAATGTGGTTTGGAGCCCTGGCAGTTCCTGTGCAGCGTTCACGTGAGTTCCTGTTCCTGAGTGCAGCCAACTCCCTTCGCAAGACTGCCGTCGCCTTTTGCTCTCCACTCCCTTGCATTGTCAGATGGAAGCCGAATTGCCCATGTCCATGAGGCATCCATGTGACTGCAGTGAATAAATGGCAGGAGACCTGGGTCAGAATTTGATTGCACAGAACAGCAAATTCACACTTTTAAAAGTGGGTGTAGGGGCTGTCATATCACAGGTGCGGTGGCATCCTACTTCCGGGGGCTGCTTAGCTGTCTGAAAGCAGGTGTTTGCTGCTGCTTGCTTCCTGGCTCGTGAAGTCGACTTTCCTTTTGAGAAGAGTCACAGTGACCTAATGAGGCTGGCCAACAGACAGCATGGGTAGTTCGTGATTGGCACGCTGTGACAAAAGATGGGCCTTTTTTACCAGTAACTTGGACAGAAGCAAGGGCTCCATGCTTTTGGCCTGCTCCTGCAGGGCAAGGCCTTCAGAGCCATGTACTTACTTCCCCCTTCACTGCAGGGGAACAAAATGAATCAGCAGTTCCAAGTTCATGTGGTGACACTTGTGCATGTAGCACAAATGTCAGCTCCATGCCAAAGCAGTGCAGTTCAGTTCCCCTCATCATGCTCTTAAAGTAAAGCCTTTTAGGAAGTGATTAGTGGGACAAAACTGAGAGATTACAAATCAAGCCGTCCCTCTTAAGGCTCATCTTTCTAGCACACTGTTTGGGGGCAGACCAGGGGACCAGTGCATGCAACTGCCAAGTTCTATTTTTGACTTTCTCTTTCTGGCTGTGACTGCTGATAAATCTCATAGCACCCAGGCCTCAGTTTCCCTACGTGCATCTGACCTCTCTGCCTCACTGTGAGGCTGGCTTAATTCTTCCAAAGTGCTTGGAGCTCACTGGGCAAAAGGCATTGCAGTTTTTTTTGACCACTTGCACGTGAGCCGCAACCCTGAGGGAAATAGGAGAAAATAAGGTATTTAAAAAAAAAAATTGTTACTTCAGTGTAGCCTCCTTCTTTGCCTTGTGGCTGTTTTGATGTCCCCGCCTGTTGTTTGCATTCCCCCACCCCCTTGTTAACTAGTTAAATCCAATGAGAGATTTTTAAAGCAGGGCCAAGGAGGTGATCCTCCCCCTCTATGCAACACTGGTCAGGCCACAGCTGGAGTACTGTGTCCAGTTCTGCGTGCCGCACTTCAGGAGGGATGTGGACAACACTGAGAGGGTCCAGAGAAGGGCCACCCGCATGATCTGGGGACAACAGGGCAGACCCTACAATGAGAGACTGCGGGACCTGAAGCTGTTCAGCCTTCACAAGAGAAGGCTGAGGGGGGACCTGGTGACCGTCTATAAACTCACTAGGGGGGACCAGAAGGGTTTGGGAGAGACCTTGTTTCCCCAAGTGCCCCCTGACATGACAAGGAATAACAGCCACAAGTTGCTGGAGAGTAGGTTTAGAGTAGACATCCATAAGAACTACTTCACAGTCAGGGCGGCTAGGATCTGGAACCAGCTTCCAAGGGAAGTGGTGCTGGCTCCTACCCTGGGGGGCTTTAAGAGGAGGCTTGATGCCTACCTAGCTGGGATCATTTGAGCCCAGTTTTTTTCTCCTGCCCAAGCAGGGGGTCAGACTTGAAGATCTACAGGGTCCCTTCTGACCTGACTTCTATGATTCTATGATCTGTTTGGGGGAAAATTGCTCATTTGGAGTATCCTATGGGATGGACCGTGTTGTCTATTCAGCCTCCTTTCCAAGATTGCTTTCCAGTCCAGGGCTCCACTACAAAGCCTTACCTCGTCTGTATCTGAGGCTGGCAGTTGCCTTGCACCGATTGCTGTACTTTGCAAGGAAATTGTTTCTGGTTTCAGCCTCCCCGTTTAAGCCTTTCTCTTTGCATGTCCTCGCTTGCAGGCCATGTGTGCAGTCTGGCATCTGCTTGTGCCTGTTTTGGGAGAAGGTTGGAGAGTTTCAAGATTCGTGTTTTGTTGAAAACCTGATGGGAGGGGTAAAGGGGGAGATTGTGTGCTGTCAGCAATGTGGCAGGATCCTGCTGGAAGCAATTAGTCCTGCTTGGTGTAGACTGGCTCATACTGGTCTCTGATCCATTGCTTACAGTAGTATCACGGTGCTGGAAGGGCCAAGTCCATATAATTGGTAACCCAAGGAAACCCCCAGATCGCCATGCCAAATCCTCACCCACTGCTATGAGACCTGGTACCTGAAATACCACCAGCACTTTACAGCATGGTGCAGGTAGAAGCAAGTGGGGACCAGAGCTCTGTCAATGCCCACCTGCTGCACCGAGAAGGAAGCATTAGCTTTGTATGTGCTGAGAAGATCCTAGGAGACAGGGAGGCAAAACCCCAGTCTGTGCGAACTTGACCCAAGGCAAACATGGTTGACAAATGGTGTGATCCTTAATGGAAGGAGCTCCTCCAGCCAGGCCCTTCTGGATTTTCCAGGTACCAGTAAGGAGCACACCTTGTTTGCCTTGAGCTCCACGTACAAAGAAGTTTCTTGGTGAATGGCAGCTACAGCACTACAAATATTGGATGTGGAGTTGCAGGGTAGGGGACAGCAGGTATCTGCTTGGTTGCTAGTTCCTGGTTGCTGGCAAATTGTTGGCATGTGTGTGTCTGGGAAATGAGCAAAATACACATTTCCCATAACCAACGTTTCTTGCCAGCACTAATGATTCCACCCAGTCCAGGCTCTGTTTTGATTCTTGGACGGCATCTGGAATCGGGTCAGTCAGCCAGCTTAGCTCATAGCCTGGAACTGCCATATACTTGATATTTTACACACGTGGGCATCCTCCTCTACAAGACCCAGGAGACCTGAACAGAGACTCACAGCCATGGTTTTTGTGCTGCTTGTGCTGTCGAGGGTCCCAGCTCCGTGTTGCAGCTGGCTTTGGTGAAATACTATTGTTTTTCCTAAATTCAGATGTTTTTAAATTATTTTGCCAGAAGCATGAAAATATTTAGCTTTTATAGGGCATCTTTCATCCAGGGATCTCAGGTTCATCAGGGAGTCATTACAACAGGGATGGGGAATCCATGCCAACAGTCATGGAGTAGGTTGACAAAGGAACAGGGGATAAAGGACTTTAGATCAGCAGCCCCCTGTTGTAATCATCAGAAACCAATCTGGCATCAGGATTTCTTATTAATTGCAGAGGTTAAAAGTTCATGGTGCCTTGGTAGAATCCAACATCATTTAAATCTACTGTTGGAGCAACAACTAACATTTTTTTGACTGGTCAGTCAGTGGTACCTAGTGGTTAAGGAAATGAATTACAGTGTTTGCTGTATGGCTTACATAAACCTCCTTCTATTTGCAGAAGCTTTTAAAAATAATAGGCTTGCACAAAAATGGCGGATCCCCTGGTGTGCAGTGGTATAGTGTAGTTCATTAATGATAGCCAGCCGCCTTCCCCGTCTGGAGTCATCAGTGGGAGATCCTGAATCTCATACCAGATGGTCACGTGAAGTATGTCACCCTGAAGCTCTTCTTCCTCTACTATTTTTCAGAGCGGTGGTGGAGGCAGTTCACAGACTGGACCTCATTCTTGGTAACAAGGCAGCTTATCAAGAAGTGTTCAAGCCGGAGAACATCAGCTTAAGAAACAAGTAAGGGTCCTGTGTCCCGTCCCTCCCCTTATTTTTATTATTTTGGCAAAAGTGCCAGTGATAGATCAGGGACTCTGCATTCAATTGCAGTCTAAATGAAGTCATCTCTTTGGTTACAATCTGTTCTTATAACTCTTAAAATACCTACATGCTGAAAATGCTTCATATATTTACAGTGAAATGCATAGTAAGTTTCTAGGAGGAAAGCTTACTGAATCTGTATCTAAAGATCAAAAAAAAGTCGTCAGGGTAACGGAACTGCTCTCGAAAATCATTGTTTATCAGTGATGTCCTTAATGCAGTTTTATTCTGTGAAAGTTTTGCTGGGTGAGAGCACTCAGCTCCCTGCCGTGGATAGTTATTGAGCTGCTTGTTTTGTCATTTCCCTCTCCAAAGAAGTGTTTTCCAGTCAGGCTGTGAAGTGGCTGGTAAAGGTTACCAGGCTGATTAGGGGAATGCATCCACTGAGCCATTCTTGTGATTATTAGATGTCTGCTTTTAGCCGGAAAGTTTCTTCTACTGCTCTGAGCATGGTGCTTAATAAGGAACCCACATCAGCTTCCTTTTTCCACATCTAGAAGCCTTGTAGCAGACTCTCCTGGCCATACAATTTGCAGTGAATTAGTCATTCCAGGCCTCCTTCATCCTGATTATATGTGGAGCAGTGTATTGGGGTGAAGTGTGGTTGTTCCCTAACTGATAAGCTGCAAGCAGCCTCATTACCTGTGTGCCCAAATACTTTGCTTCCTGCAGAGGAAACAGGATATATACAGCTTCTTCAGAAGACTGATGTGGCCTTTTTTCCCATCCTGAAGCCTGGAGGGGGCATCACCCACCACCCTCTATTGCAGTTGGACACACAATTATCTCTGCCCTTTGCAGCTGTTGCCTGTCTGAAGTGTAAGCTAAACTGTACTGTCACTACATGGTCCTACTAGCCCTATAGTAGCAGTCAAACTCTCCCTTTTCTCTTCCCATAAGGCTAGAGGCATAGGAGTAGCTGCTGCTAAATGGAACTTTGCCTTCTGTAGTGGTGGGAGGGCATGGCCTCTACCCAGAACCTCTTGAGCATATACTGACAACATTTTATAGAAGCAGGATATTGGCTGCCACGGTTCCTCTGCTTTACCTGTACCAGGTTAGGGTGTTAGGCTTATGCTGTGCCTGTGTAGAGCATAGTCTCATGTAGAGCTTAGATTATGGTTGTATGAAATGGTTTGGATAGGGATGATCCTGTCTCAGGCAGGGGGTGGACTAGATGACCTCTGGAGGTCCCTTCCAGCCTTTCTTCCCTGTGACTTTTAACAGGAGCCTCTCTCCTCTGCTGCAGGTTGCGAGAACTCTGTGTGAAGCTGATGTTCCTGCATCCAGTAGAATATGGGAGGAAAGCAGAAGAACTGCTCTGGAGAAAAGTTTACTACGAAGTTATCCAGCTCATCAAAACCAATAAAAAGGCAAGTAATCCTGCTCAGAGCTGTGGCCTACACGACAACATTCGTCAGCTTCAGCTTTGAAGAGGTCCCATCCTGTACTAGATGTTGCTGTTCTGCCTAAACCCCTGTTCGTACCATACTCCTGATGGCTGATGACACCCCCCTACACACACACACACCTACACACCTACACACCTCGGTGCATGCCACATTTCTGCTGGAGGTTCTGCTGCTATGTCAGCGAAGCGCTGGGGCTGTTGCTCCATCTTGTAGACTGGCCTCGAGACAGAAATTCTCCAGCTGCCCAGTAGGCAGGAATGTGCAAATGGCTGCATTGACGTGGGGACATGATCTAACCATGAGACGAATCCATGAGCTTCTGAATGTTAATCTTACCTTGGACATTGGCTCCCGGTCTCGCCTCAGGCAAATCAGTTATCATGATTTAGCCTCAGAGCTGCAGTGTCTTGAGTCAGGTTGCTTGCTTCTGTTTCCTCGTCTCTAAAATTGGCATAAGATCTTGTGAAGCAGGCATCAGAATCGATATTTATAAGGAGCCGTATAATTCTGATTAAATTATTCTAGAGGATGGCCAGAAAAGACTCTGGAAATTCAAATTGTAACACCATGCTAGTGATGTTATCAGTTGACTGTAAAGCGAGCCTTGTTCTAATAGGAATTACCAGGCTGATCTTATCTAAAGGACTTTCTACTGTCGAGGGAACTGAGATCTCTTGGAATATCTTTCAGCTCAGGAGACTAAGAATCCTCACAAATGCTGGGTGAATGGAGGGCTGCGGGACCTTTGTGAAGCAAAGGGAAGCATTACAAACAAGTATTCTATTGCTGCCCTTAAGTCTTAGTTTCAAGTTCAGAAACCTGAGTTTTGAGGCATTGTGAGCACACAGATTGTCTCGGCAAACCTTGGAGATGGAAATAGAAACTAAGATTTCCCAAGTCTTGGTTCTGTGTTTTAGCTACTGAATCGTCTTTCCCATGCAGTGAAAAACACCTTTAGGAGTGACACAAAATGATAGTGCCAGTTTCTTTGAGTGCATTACAACAGACACATTACAGTGAGTGTTAGTGAAACTACTCTGAAAGGAATGGTTTCTTTTGGAGCCCTTGTGTGTTGGCAGGGTGCACAAATACATACTTGTTTGGGATTTTGAGAGCACAAATTGCATGGGTATTATGCTTGTCAAAGTACAGGTTCTTACCTGTCCTATATGCTGTCCCACAACTGTAAACCAAATCAACTGAGTGAGGGAAAAACACTGCTAGTTTTTGGGGGGCAGAATACTTCTAAGGAACAGGTTGCGTGTATTTCCAGAAGCCTATCTTCAGTTGCCACATAAGAATAAGGGCGTTGGTGGCTATCTGCATAATAACCTAATTGGTGCAGAGGGTAGTTTATATACGTTAGAGATTGTAAAGGCCAGATGGATCATTCAGTCATGCCTGGCTATACCTGCGTTCACTCCCTGATTGACTTCTGCCTCCTTGATGTTTACACCTATCAAGTGCTACTCAATATAGTGCACTAGAGATTAGTTGTTGAGAAAAAGAAAGATGCCTGGCTTGTAGGAGGCTGGCAAAAACAGACCCCTGCTAACTTGGTTTAGCTCTGGCCCAGTGTGTGCTGCCAGCAGGAATTTCAACCTGGACTATATTAACAGGTTCTTATTTTTGTTCCTTGTAGCACATTCACAGTCGCAGCACCCTGGAGTGTGCATACCGGACTCATCTAATCGCTGGCATAGGATTTTACCAACACCTACTTCTCTACATTCAGTCTCACTATCAGCTGGAGCTGCAGTGCTGTATTGATTGGACTCACGTAACCGACCCCTTGATAGGTCAGTGCCTGTCATGCATTAGCTCTTGGTTGATGCAAGAACCATGAGTGGATGACTTTGCCTCACTATTACTTGTGTCTCTTAAGATTCAGGGAATTGTCCCTCCCTGATTAGCTCATTATCTGTTCAAAGCAGAGCTCCCCCTTGGTTCTTATTGTTCTGTTGAACTTCTGGTAATTAATGAAGGAAACATGACAGGGTAGAAAATGCACTTTCTTGGAGTTAAATTGCTCCTAGAAGATCTAGTAAAATGTTCAGTCTCAGCTGATTTGTACAGGGCAGTTTGGAAAGAGCCCTCCTGCCTATGCAGATGACTTTAGTAAGTCTAATTAAAGTGGGCACATAGAGTTTCGGGAGCAGGAAATATGTGAGAAATATTGTAAGAGTAGTTTTTGCTGCTTACTGGGCAATCATGATCCACAGGGAGCAGGACAGTGAGTAGGCTTAGGTCCCAGCTGCTGCTACTTAGTTACTGCAAGGAAAGGACTTTTTTTCTTCATTTTGTCTTTCAAAAACAAGACTTGTACCTTTTTTGGGGGCCCACTGTATGTGAGAAAATACACTACTAGGTTGTTTCCAAGGTGCCTGTTAATTGGCTTTTCTGTCTCCTCCCTTGCCTCATGTGCTGCATTTATGCACTTTCTGCGCATATAGAGATCAGGGCCCTGACATACAGTTGAACCCTCTTGGGAAAACCTTTGAAGCCACATTAAACTCTGACGTTCAAGACATGTGGGACCAGTGACAGAAGTAGAGGATCTCAGTCACATTTGTGAGTTCTGAATGGAAGCAGCAAACTTTTTAAAGGAAAGAAAAATAAAAGCAATCTGCTTGGACTTTGTTTCTACATGTCTAGTAGTCAAACCTTTTGGGGTTATGGTCCATTCTTAGCTGCTGGAAGAGTATTAGATCATGATTGGCTTTGAAATGTCAGGGTAAAAGGTATACTGTGGGAGACACGTCTTGGTTCTGCAATGCTAATGCATCCTTGAATTTGTATGTCTTAAATTCTGGCTGGATTTTCAGCTTTGGATCAGCGGTTGGGTGGCTCCCCTCCTTCCTTAAGGTTTTGAGGGTGTTCATGATGCTTGTCATGAAGATGCAATATTATGTAAATACAGTGAAAGCGTAATGTTGCATCAGAAGTGGAAGATGTGGGCTAGTTTTGCAGAAGGGGAGGTGGGGACTTGGGATTGATTTGACAGCAGTGGTATGCAGAGTTGTGACTCAGCTTGTTGGGCAAATATCACTTGTGCAACATCTTCTAGTAGTCAGGGCACTCCACTGGTCATTTGGGCTGTGGGAGTTGCCTGCACCCTTTCAGCAGAGCTGAGAGGGGAAATTACTGAGAATACAGGTTGAACTCAATGCTTTTAAAAATCATTTCTGTTTAATCCCTGCTATTTCAGTTCATCTTGCTGTGCATGAAAATAGGATCCAGGAGGACTGAGTCTGGACTGGGCATGCTATTTTCTTCCCTACTGGCCCATTTTGTGGCAGTTAAAATTCTCTGCATCTCTCTCCTAAACAGGCATAAAATAGTGTTGCCCCCCAGACTCTCTGGCTCTGGGCAGCCAGTCAGGATTTGGGGAACACTATGTTCTTTGTCTGGCTGGTGGGAAGGTGCTCACTGGAGATGGGACCATGCTTCCCTAATAACAACCTCCAAGGAGTTGAGTCAAGTCACACTTAATTGCTGTAGTTAACTTAGCTCAGCTGTTTGGAAAATGGCAGGAGGAACAGAGGAAGGAGTCAGCAACTGGCTTGTTTCCTCGGGAAGCAGCTCTCCATCTGTGGCTGCTGATGCTTCAGCTACTGGGATATATTTTGTACCTTGGGAAGCACAGGGGAGAACTACAAAAGGGGAAGGGAGGGTGGCTGCCTGAGTCTGGCATACCCAGGAGCCTTCACTGAACCTTGTAGTAATCTCTCCTACACCACAAAGGCCAGTGGTGCCCTCTGAGCCCTCTGTCTCTCTTGCTGAATGGTAGGCTGCCACTTTACTTGCCAGCTGTCCTTACCCATGGGCATGTTTTAATTTGCTGTTTCTCACATAGGCTGCAAGAAACCCGTGTCTGCCTCAGAGAAGGAGATGGAGTGGGCACAGATGGCATGTCACAGATGTCTGGTTTATCTGGGAGATTTAGGTAAGAGCAGTGTCTTCTTGCAATAGAGTCTTTAATGCACAAAAGACGTTACATACATCATAGTGATAACCATGCTCATTAGTTACCGGGTATAATCCCTTGCAGACATTGGTTTGTCTTGCATATGTTTGTCAATGACAAGTTTAAGGTGAAATTCTATCAAATACCTAATTTGTTACAGACCATGGAGGCTTCTAAGGCTGGCTGACAGGGAAGTTGGAGCTCACTTAGAGCTGTATCAAGTGTATCAGCTTTGAATCCTCTCCTATATAACAGCATATGGCTGGTTATCCTTAACATTGCTTTGGCAGTGTAAAGACCCTTAAAATGGACATAGCTTCCATTTACATTCACTTTAAGGCCCTTTTATGCAGCCATGGTAATGTGGAACAATTTATAGGTAAATGAGAATTGGGCCCCAGCATAGAAAATTCAAATTAATTCTAGAGTGATAGTGATAAAGCTATGACTTCTTAGAAGCAAGCGAGAAGGGGGTGGGTGTTGATGTGTCGATCTGTTTGGTACTAAACACATGCCTGCTTCTCAGTCATGGCCTCAAGAGGTTCATGTGAGTTTCAGTTTTTTGCTTGATTGTATAGCTGTGCATATGAGTGTGGTGAAAATACACATGAGCATGCGTGAAAAGCTGTTCTGTTACTGGTGGAGAGGAGCCCCATAAATATATACATGACAGACTCCAACCTTCAAACAACTAAAAACTGCAGCAGTGTTATCCTGGCAAACGAACCTGCCTGTTATAATGCAGGTGAATAGATGTCTCATGGGGGCAAGTCATATGCCACTGGGTGGAAAAACATGTGCTCACTTCCAAATGGCACCATTGCCAGAAGTCTCAATGAGACTAAATATTATCCAGTCCCAGAGCTGCTCTTTGGTTTTGCCTCCGTCTGCTCTAGATGCATCAAGGCTAATTGTTTGCCCATATCCAGATGCGCAGAGTAGACATTTCTCATCCTGCATTACTGGTCTCCCCTGCTTACTGGAGAGTTGAGAATACAAATGTAGCATATTTTAGGGTAATACTAATTCTTGGCACATGACTCAAGCAGGAATTCCATCCATCCATCTCCAGCCTTGCACAAGCCAACTTAATTGGGCATCTCCTGAAACTCTTACATGTTTCATGCAAAGGAGTGGATTTGAAGATCAGCTGCTGCCTCTTTGTGGTAAACCCCACATGGCTCTGTGCTCTTACTGCAGTCTTTTTCTAGAATAAGTCAGCAAATCCAGTGCTGTTGATTCTCATTTTGAGGGACTTTTAGTATGCTAGGGCAAGCTGCTCCTCTGGTCTGGAGTTCTGCCCCCTCTCAGAGAATACTCCCTGTTCCTCTTTGCATTGGAAATATTTAAAAAAATATATATATATTCTCTGCTTTCTGTTGTGAGTAACGTGCATCTGTTACTTTCCAGCTCGCTATCAGAATGAGCTGGCAGGTGTGGACACAGAACTGCTTGCTGAGAGGTTTTACTATCAGGCTCTTTCCGTTGCCCCACAAATTGGTAAGTGAGCTACTGTGAACTATGAGTACAGTTGTTCATCTGTTATTGCCGTAATCTCCTGTGAAAACAGGTAGGAGAAAACAGACTGTCGTGATTGCCCTGTTGAAGTTTGCACTTACATTTATTGCTGTACAGAGTTGTTTTACTCTCCGGTTAGAGTAACTTCCCTTTATAAGAGAGTCTCCTTTTCTCTGTTTGACACAAGAGAGGAAAGTGCCTCTGCATTCACTCCCAGAATGACTCTGAATTGTCAGGTAATCATCCTTGCCATTCTTGTTGCGCACACAAGCTCAAAAACTCACATGTAAGAGGCGATTTCACACTTGTCTGCTTCAGGCAAGATCCAGCTGTTTTTTGCTGTTTGTGCAGAGCGTTAATGCTGATGCTGCTCTTCTTGCTGGACTGCCCCCCACACGTTCCATTGTGACTTGCAAGCAGTAAATTCATGTATGTGTTTCAGATCTGGAGTGTTGGTTGGGTTGTCTTCCAGAGTAAGCACACTGAAACCTCTTGAGCATGTCTCTTGATATCCCTATAGCTGTTTTCACCTCTGTAAAACAGAGGTGGTCTGCTGCTTCCCAGGCTGCTTTAAGGAAAGCAAGTGGAGATTCCTAGAAGCATGGGAGCATTGTTTAAAAGCCTTGCCTGGTAGCTTTTAAATAATCAGATCTAATTAACAGTTAGTTGTACTTTAATGTCTGTTGTGCTTTTGAGTCCATGTGCAGAAAGCAGGGATGCAGTAATACAGAACACAGTTAATACAAGGTCAATTAAAGGATCTATGGCCTTTGTAAAAATATGCAGACCCCTGCTGCCAGATGATCCCTGTAAGCCAAATGCAGGCTGTCCAAGCTGATAGGAGATGAAAGACGAGAGCTTGTGCCTAAGTGTGTCTGTCTAACACCCCACAGACGGCAGGCATGCAGGCAGGGAAAGGACTACCTTCATGGTCAAGGGCAGTTCCCTGTTATTGCTATGTCGTATAACCCCATCCACAAACTTATCAAGATCTATCTTAAAACCAGTCAGGTTTATTCCCTTGCTTCTACTACTGGAAAGCGATTTCAGAACCTTGTTTCTCTGATATTTAAAAACCCACTGGTATCCAGCTTAAATTTAGCTGTGGTCAGCTTAAACCTAGTTTTAGAAAGTCCCAAATGTGGGGCTCAGAAGTGAGAGAGGTAGTTAGCCATGATAGCAAAAGTATCTAGACCTGGACCCAGAGCAGTTGAGAGGTTTACAGAGCAAAATAAAATCCTTGAATTGCACTTGGAAACCAAGTAGACACCAGAGCAGATCATGGAGCACATGCATAACAAACCCCTGGGAGAGGGGCTGTCAAATGGACAGCTGCATTCAGTAAAAGCTTCAGCATCTGAGTGGTTCTTAGAAGTGAGGGACCCCATGTAGAGTGCAGAAAGAAAGTTTTACAAAGGCTGCAGTGACTTTCTTTGCACAGCGCAAGGCTTTCCTTTACTGAGCTCTTGCTACAGCTTACTTCCAAGTCCTTATATAATTGATAAGCATTTAAATAGTGCAGTAAACTTGTGCTGGGCTTTTACAAATGTAGACAAGACTGTGTCCTGTGCGGATCGGTAGGACAAAGGCAGCATGATAGCTTAGGGAAGAGTGAAATGAGAGGATGTGTTTGCAGGGGAAAGGGGAAGCAAGTAATTGGCATGGGAGATACTGGGCCAGTATAAAAAAACTCTAGTCCAGGGAGGTTGAAGGGAACAAGAAATCAGGATCTTCTAAACGTGGCTCCGATATTTTTTTGTAGCAGCTGGCTCTGTGCCGTCTATCATGGGCAGAGATGTAATGAGACCTAGAGGTGAAATAACCCAGTCTGCTTTGCTTGACAGGCATGCCTTTCAACCAACTGGGTACACTGGCAGGGAGTAAATATTACAACGTGGAAGCTACCTATTGCTACTTACGCTGGTGAGTGTCTGCAGTGGGGGTGCTTCATCCTCCCTGCTGCCTCAGCTGCAGAGCCAGGGTTACTTCTTTTTCTTTGGCTGTTAGTCTGGCGTGTTTGCACATCAGTTGGTGGGAGGGTGGGTCTGAAGTTTACCTACCCTGATTCAGGGCTGCATCGTGCTATGGAACCATGATGCCACAGACTGAGTAAAAAGAACACAATGTCCAGATTATTTTAAAGGTATAAGATTTCCAAAAGGCACTAAGGTATGTCATTCCTCTCTATATCAGGTGCTTACATACCTTTAAAAATCTGGTCCTAAGAGCTTCAAAGCTGTGGCACAAAATGCAAGTCCTGGGGTGTAACTGATGAGGTAGGTAAGGTAACTGTGTGTTTGTGAAATACCCGTGTTTTAGCATCCAGTCTGAAGTGTCCTTCGAAGGGGCCTATGGGAACCTGAAGCGGCTGTATGACAAGGCAGCCAAAATGTACCATCAACTGAAGAAATGTGAGACCAGGAAACTGTCTCCAAGCAAAAAACGGTAAGAACTGAGGGAGTGGCACTGGAGTATAGCTCTGGCATGAGATTTCATAGACATTAGGGCTGGAAGGGACCTCGGGAGATCGAGTCCAGCCCCCTGCCCAAAGGGCAGGAGGTCAGCTGGAATAGTTTCAGAAGCAGTGCATGGGGTGCAGTTTCACCCTGACTGCCACAAATTCAGCTCAAGTTGGCAGCGATTCACAGTTACTATTTGATCAGTGATTTCTGTCTAGCTCCCATTATTGGCCTCTTTGATGATGGTCCCAGGAAAGAGGCCATGGACTGATTAGGAACATAGATTGAATTCCTTTTTCTTCCTAGGGGCTGGGTGCTGCTTTTGAGGGTTGGTGAATATTAGTGGGGAGGCATGTATGGAAAGCTTGCACTGCTGCACTATATGGCAGCCACCTCTGCAATGTAGCAATTTTCCGTGTCTTAAGTATACCAGGGCTAGCTGCAGTGACTGCTCCATTTATGGGAAATTACAGATAATTATCCTCCATCTGATGGATCCTCATTTGTGATGCATTTAATAGGCAGTGTGAGTAACACCTGCAAGATTAGCCCATCAGTAGGTATTAAACATGGTAATTAGAGTTGCCATCTCCAGATTAGGACTTCCCAGGTCTCTGGAAGCTATAAAGGAAGAGGGGCTGGGGGCAGATCAGAATGGCTAGACCCTGCATATAGGTTCTTCCCTTTAGCATCCATTGTGCCACTGTGAGATGCTAGATGGACCTGTGGTTTGACCTGTTTTAATCTCTTAAATTTTTGTGTTTTCTGTCTTGTTCCATTCTCCTGGCTTTGGTTGTTACACGTTATGATCTTCCACTCATGGTCTGGGTTACAGCATGTTTCCAAAGCTTGGTTTATTCCTGCATGTCAGCTGCCTGCTTCCAGATAGATTCCTCCTAGTAGATATGCAACATGGCATCTACCCAAACCCAATACATGATGCATTTTCACACGACCAAGACCAGTGGGCAGGTCCTGTGGTATCTGACTTCCATTTTTCAGCTTGAGGGAGAAGCGATTCAGAAACCTTATGAATTAATAGTGGATAATGCTGGTGTCCCTCAGCTGGAATGGCTGAGATTCTTGTGAAGCCAAGCCTCCTTTGCACATCCTTGCAAGGTTAAGAACTTGCTCTTTGCCAGACCAAATAGTCTCATAAGCCTTGACTCACTCTGATGTTTCTGTGAATTTTGCAACCCACATCTTGGTATGTTTCTTGTTTTCAGAGTTAAGCTACCAATTCTGAAATGGGCAGAATACCAAAGCCTCTTTTCCAGAGGAGGTTTCTCCAAGGGCTGAGTCTATTTTGACCATACTTTAGGGTCTCTGTAGGGAAGGTAGAAGACTAGAAATAAATTGATTTACTCTGCTACTCCTACTGAATGTTGATAACTATCTGAGAAATGATTTGCACAGTAATAACAGCATTTCTCTCCTCCTGTGTTTGATGGATGAGATGCTTGCTTCCTTATGATTACATTTTTACCCTGACAGATGCAAAGATATAAAAAGACTGCTGGTGAGCTTTATGTACCTACAGAGTCTTCTGCAGCCCAAAAGCAGGTAAGGTAGTTCTCCATGGTCTCTTGTGTCTGACTCAGTAAGAAAATCCTAAATTGTTCCCTTAAGGGGTTAAATGATTTAACTGGCATCACATATATGGGAAGACAGCAGGTGGAGCACCCAGGAGCTCTTCCTCTCAGGCCCTTTGTTTGCCCTGTTGCCCCCAACTGTTCTTATCTCTGCTCAGTCCTCTTTTCCTGCCAGGGACAGGAGGAGAGCATTGGCTTCCCAGTCTTGCCCATGTGAAGAACTGCAGAGCAGTTTCTTCCTTTAAGACACCTGTAATCTTATCACTCTTTGTTCAGGGGAAAAAGTAACAGAACCTGTTGTGTGGCCTCAATGGGAAGCTTTGTACAACCATGTGGGTTCTCCTGCACTTTCTCTGTCTGACAGGGGACTTCCTGATATCTCCAAATTAACCCTTTACTGCTTGATCCCAAACTATTTTGGATCAGGGCTTAATACACACATTGCTTAATCCCCTTGTCCACTGTAAAGCCCTGCCTGATGCTGGTTGACTCTTCAGGATTTTTTTGTTCATTGAATGGGGGACCTTAACTCACCCTAGGGCGATTGGATGGTGAAGTTGTTCGTTTCCTCCTCTCTGTCCAGCTCTGTGGATTCCGAGCTGACATCTCTTTGCCAGTCGGTGCTGGAGGATTTCAACCTTTGCTTGTTCTATCTGCCCTCTCCCCCCAACCTGAGCTCAGCTAGTGAAGATGAAGAGGAATATGAGAGTGGGTACTCCTTCCTTCCTGACCTGCTCATCTTCCGCATGGTTATTGTCTGCCTTATGAGTGTGCACAGCCTCAAGAGGGCAGGTAACGAATGCATAATTAACTTATCCCATTAGCAAAGCAGCTTGCTGAATTCTAGTTCTGTGACAGAAGGAAGGGGACATGCCCCTTGTGAACTCTGACTGTCTGCAGGGGTACGGGGATCCATTTTACAGAGGATTCATTTAGAGCTGAATACTGGCTGCTAGACATTCATGTTATCTCACTTCATATTTGGCAGAGATGGAAAAGGCCCCTTAGGACAGACTGACTGGTCCCATTGTTAGAATTCCAGCATACAGAGCATCTTCTAGTGTCCAGTACAGTGTGAAACAGTGAGGGTGTCTCCCCTGCTTTCCTTGGGGCGGGGGGTGAGTATGATGGGGGTGGTAGTGGCGGGTATTCCAGTGCATTATAGGACTAGGTTCATAATCTGGACATCTAGGATCAGGTCTCTGTTCCATCATGAGTGTCCTTCATGGTCTTGGGCAAAATCCATAGTTTTTTAGTGTCACCTGTAAAATGTGCACACAGGCGTTGTGTTAAAAGGCTGTGAGGTACTTGGGCATTATGGTTGTGGGGGTCACGTATGTACTTACAAGAAGATCGTCAGGAGACATCCTGATATTCAGCCTCCATTTACTTATTACTCTCAGTTATATACTCAGTTTTGGCATCCTGAGCAGCTCTTCTGCCTTGGTGCTGACACCTGCTAGATGCATAGTGATTGGCATGCTTGACACCACTTTGGTTGCCATAGCGATCAGCTTAGTAAAATGATTTCCTGCGCATAAGGTGAGATACAAAGCATCAGTGATGCCTGAGATTCATGGATGAATGAAGATCTTTCGTGAAATAGGACCCCCTGGATGGTGAATGCAGCTTATCAAGAATGTTGTGTCTCTGCCACGCAGCAGGAAGTGCAATAGTATATGGGTCTTAGGCTGACGGCAGGTCCTTCTTGGATGGAGTTAGAGCCCAGAGGGGGCAGGGATTAGTTTTCCCAACTCAGACCGCAAATCAAACTCAAGGAACATCCATTTTGTCGCAGTATCGAGACGACCTGTTCCCTCCTCATCATCTTGCCGTCTCATTGCAGGTTCAAAGCAGTACAGTGCAGCCATTGCATTCACACTGGCCCTCTTTTCTCATCTGATCAATCATGTCAATATTCGTCTGCAAGCAGAGCTGGAGGAAGGGGAGAATCCAGTCCCGGCCTTCCAGAGCGACGGCACAGGTAAGAGAAAGGTTGGTAGCAACTGCTCTGTCTTTGTATGTAGCCACTGCTTCCCTCTCCTAAATGTACTGAGTATGAGATTGACAGTACAGGGAAGTTGCTATGTATGTGGAAAACTTAAACTTTTAGATCTTTTATGCGAGGCAGGCATATCTACACAGCTGAGGCTGTATCTTCCCTACCACAATCTTGTACAGGTAAAGCACATCTAGTATGGACATAACTATACCAGCAAAGCCATGCTTTGTACTGTATGGATAGACCACACCCCAGGAAGGGAGCAGGTTACACTGCTGTAGATACAGTTATCACTGTATCTATGCTAAAAGTTCCTTCTCCCACAGCTGGTGTCAGCCACCTCCCATTCCTGACTGACATCACTGTGTCATCAGTAGCCTATAATGTCTGCTTGGCCTTGTTCTCAGCCATGGGGAGCTCCCTTCTGTTGCTTTAGATACTCAGTTCTGGGTGACCTTGACAGATGTTGCCAGAGAAGGGGTTGCTGGAGTAAAAAATGGGAAATATCCTCCAGGCTTGGAGGTGGCTGCATGGTTGATGGGAAGGGGGAGGTAGCAGACTGCCTTCTTGCCAGCCTGGAGGTAGCTGCTTAGTAATTCACCGGTGACCTCAAATTTTGCATGGCTGTGCCAACATGCGCTCCCCAGAACTGCCCCGTATTGTCTTTGCTTTTTCTCCGTTCTCTTCAGACTCCAATTCAGAGTACCTGCATCTTTTATAAACTGTCCATTGCTTTTGCTCCAGCTGTGCTCACAGACCTTGTCTGTATAGTCCCCATGGCTCTCTCTGCCCCACTTTTTTGTCTCCCTTATGTCATTCTGCTGCCTCTCTGCATTTGTCCTTCCAAACCTCAGTCTCCTTCAATATCTCTTCTCCCTCGCCCATACCTTTGAGGTTTATTCCCCTTCTGTTGCTGTTTAGTGCACTCCTTTCTCTCCCCTTGAGATGAGGATTACGGCAGTGTCAACAAGATGCTTTTTCTGTTTCTGTGTTTGCTGCGGCTGTTCAGGGAATATGGGCAAAATCTTTGTTCCCAGAGTTTGCCTATCAAGCAATTTTCAGCAAAGCTGAGGTCACTGAAGATGGAATAAAATGTCTTCAGTCCCCTTTGGAGATTCTGTGCAGTGGAAAAAAGAATTTGCCATTTTCTTGACCCAAATGATGTATTTGGGTAGTTTCATTAAACGGGAGTTTTTCTAGAAAGTGGCCAGGCAGGAAGTGAAGTGCTAAGTATTGATCTAATTGCACATGGGGAACAGCTTAACTTCAGCATATGGGAGAAGCGTTAATTAAATTAGAATGTTATTGTGCTGGGTTTTAATCACTTGCAACAAACCGTTTCACTGACCATCCCAGGTACCTCCCAAATGATTTCCACCTTATACCAGATAGCCGCATCCTCAGAACAACCACATGTTTACCTGCCTCATTCACTTTTGCCAGCTTCAAGTAGCACAAAAAGTATAAAACTCCTTTACAATAAAACCAGTGGAGAACGTTCCACGCTGAATATTCCTTTGAGATCTCTCCTGTATCACTCCACCAACTGTGTCTAATATGCTGTTGTGTTGGTAGAGCTGATACAGATTCTTCCCCTGCCCTTGGTTTTGAATAAGACAAAGGTGAGTTAAGCCTCTTAAGACACTAAGTGATACGGCTGTAATAAAGATTGTGGATTAAACCCATTCAATCCCGGATTAGGAGAAGTGGTCAGGCTTAACCAATTTGTCTGGCACGCGTATAGTCACACTGCCCCTTGGATACTTGAGCAGAGATCTGAGTTAGGAGTCCATGCAAATGGCTCAGTTAGAACACAAACCCTGGACTCTTTAAGCTGAGATTTGTAAGTGTGTATTAAGAGAACAGTTAGCTTTTGGCCAGTGGCATGAGTTCTTGGCAAAAAAATTTCATGAATCACATTTTTTTGTCTTTCATTCCTTGCATTTTCCCATGGACCTCTACACAGCTTTATCAGCAGAGTTTTTAAATTGAAAACACTAATGAAGTCCACAGTAATCCACTGATGAGTAGTGGACCACTTCCCTTGGCTACCTGGCCCGCAGCTGGGGAATATACTAGTCTAGTTGAATCTCCTGTGGAGGGAGGAGACTGGGGAGAAGGTGGTTTTGTATAGGAATGAATGCCGTGCTGTGCTGGCCTCAGCAGTCCCATCTAGGGTGGCCAAAATTTGGAGTGGGCTTCCAAGGGATGCTTATCCAGCCTTCTTTAAGAGAAGGCTGGATAGGCATCTGGCTTGGGTCATCTGACCCCAGCACTCTTTCCTGCCTAGGCAAGGGGTTGGACTCGATGACCTGTTGAGGTCCCTTCCAACCCTAGCATATATGAATCTAATAACAAAACTGATCCAGCTTAGGCAGCAAGGATGCCAGCTTCCTAGTTCTCTTTCCTTCCTACAAACTATGGCCTTGATTTGCAGGGACTCTGTTCCCACGGCCTGTTCTATCCTTGGCCGTTCTGTAGGTCTTGCTCGGTAAAGGATGTTGATTATCAGTCTCCTAAACCCCAGAAAATAGAACCCAGCTCATTAATTTCCCACTGGCCACCCACTGGCTGATCAGGTAATAGCGAGCACTTTCCCTGACTGACAGGAATTGAGTAGGGTTTGAGCCAGTGTTGCACAGGAGTCTCACTCCATTTGCTGTGATAAATTTCTGCTGCCAGTAACTGAACAGCTCAGGGGATTAGTAAAAGCCAGGGGGAGGAAATCGAGCTGTCTGTAATTAAGTACCAGTGTTTCTGTGGAAGCAGGGCCAGCAGAGGTGCAGGGTTTGCTTGCTTTGTATTAGCACTCATCTAGCTCTGTACAAGTGGCACTGTTCCCCAAGGATGCCATGATGCATCGTGTAATGATAGGCCCTATAAAAACAGCACCTAAGCTGAGGTGCTGACACTTCCTCTGTCTTGGGGTTAGTCGCTTGATGGCATCAGACCTCAGGGCTTTTCTAACCAAGGTTTTTTGTTCTGGCTGTCGTCTTCAGATGACCAAGAGCCTCGGGAGCCTGTGAACTCCATTGAGAAGGAAGCAGAGGCTGACTTAGCCAACCATCAGCCCAGCGCCGAGCAACAGAAGAACGACGGCAAGAAAGGCAAGAAGTACTCGCGCCTCTCCTGCCTGCGGCGTCGGCGCCACCCCCAGAAAGTGGATGAGAGTGACCTGAGTGAAGGCTTTGACTCGGACTCCAGCCGTGACTCTGCCAAGGGCAGCGATGGCTCTGAGAGCGGCTCAGAGAAGAGTGACGAGGATGCAGAGGCTGCTTTTGATGTAGAAACGGACTCAGACATGAACAGCCAGGAGTCCCGCTCAGACCTGGAGGACATGGAGGATGAGCCGGGTGAGGATGGAGGGAGCCGCAGCAGGAGCACAAAAAGCAGGGCCAAGGAGGCCGTAAAAAACTGCGTGGAGGGGAGTGGGCTGGGGGACTCTAAAAACCCAGGTAACCCCAAGACTGAGAACCCTGACCCTGCTGCCAACGGGCCAGGGTCTGTGGGCACAAACGAGGCAAGCATAGCCAGCAACCTGCAGGCCATGTCCACCCAGCTCTTCCAGACCAAACGCTGCTTCCGCCTGGCTCCCACCTTCAGCAACGTCCTCCTGAAGCCGACCAGTGGAACAACCGCATTGAAGGAGGGAGTGGGCAGCAAGCCCTGCATCAATGGAGATGTGAACAAGCCCAACTTGGTTGAGCAAGGTGAGAAGCCCATGCTTGGTTAAAAGGGGAGCGTGAAGGGTAATGAAGAACACAAGGTCCTGGGTCTATCCACAGGATAGTGGGCAAAATGCATTCATGGCCTGATCCAGTCATTGGCACTTCTTTATGTTCTTAAGCCATTCGTTTCAGTGAGTGCTGATTCAGTGCCAGGAAAAGATAACAAATATTGGCACTTGGTGTATTTTGCCTGTGTAGGAGAAGAGGAGGAAGGTTAGACTGTAAAGATGATTGATTTAATTCAGTCTGTATGAAACTTAGCTTTGCTAAGGCTGCACACCCAGCTGGAGTTAGAAATGATTACTGTTCTTCTCCTTAAAAAGTCCTATAAAATTCTGCAGTTGAAATCTAGCTTGTGGTCCTGATGGTGGCTGAGGCAGGCTGCGTTCAGGTATTTCTCCCGTAACTGTCGGGACTATGTGAGCTGCATATGTAGAAGTAACGCTTGGGAAAACTTGTTTGCATCAGCAGATGTGACTAAGCCAGGGGCAGAAATGCAGAAGCAATGGGGCAGTGCCTGTGTCCTTCTGGCTTCTGTCTTCAGATGCTCAGCAGATGGCGCTGCCTATTTCTTAAAACCATGGTGGGGTGTGCATTATACAATCAGAGTCATGTTCTGGCATGGAACAGATGAGCTGTACTACATATATAGCCTTTGCATTTCAAGTGCATCTCAGGCTGGTCTGGTTTTGCTTGTCCTGCTTTCCAGCCTCCTCTGTCCTAAGGAGCAAGGAAGCATTTTGCATTGTGTTCCTGCAGCCCCTGTACATGAATGTGCTGCCTTGATATGTACTCAAGTGTGTTACTTGCAAATTTAGTTTTAGTTCTCGTTAACTAGCTTGACTCAGCATTGAGTAGCCAGAATTAGATGTAGCTAACAAACATGATCTGATGCCTCATCTTATAAGTCTAAGTCTAGACACTCTGACTGGCGTTAACCTACTTTGGAAGGGGCTTCCTTCAGTCCTTCCTGATGGGAGAGAAAGGTCTCTGACATCAGGGTTGTGAGGAGGGGGAGAGATGGGCCTTATCTAGGAGGGCAGTAAAGTACTGGAACAGGTTACTCAGGTGGTAGAATCTCCATACTTGGAAGTTTTTAAGCCCCAGCTAGACAAAGCCTTGGCTGGGATGATCTAGCTGGGCCTGGTCCTGCTTTGATGAAGGTTTGGACTATATGACTTCCTGAGGTCCTATCCAGCCCTCATTTTGTATGATTATCAAACCATTTTTCTTTCCCAGTAAAAAGATGACAAGACTAGAAACATCTGCTGGGGCAATGATTCTTCTGTCCTGGAAGGACATAGAATGGGCATTTAGCTTTGCACTGATGAGCCTCGCTCCCTTGTTGTAGCAGCTGAGGTTCCAGCTGCAGCTGGTGTTGATCTACCTGGTCTCTGCAGGGTCTCTCCTTAAACCCAGTTGCAGGTTTGGAGGTGCCAGGAGCAGCTGACTCGCCCCCTCTTTCCCCCCGGCTCCTTTTCTTGGTTTCTGTGGGGTCACTGGAAAGAATTTGGATTCTGCCAGTTGGACACAGATGCATGAGCAGCCTCTTGCCAAGTGAAGAGGGACTTTGTGGAGGCATCTTGAAAAGTTCCCTGGGGGCCTAATAGCAGGGAGATTTATTTTATATGCAGCTGCCATTCAAAGGTCAAGGGATAAGTCAGGGAGATGCTCTACTGAAAGGGATCCTTAGCAAGAGCAGTGTGACTTTTGGTGGCACAGGGAGGTTTCTAAACCCATGTGCCTGAGTTTGTATCTCCTGCCTGTCACTCTGGACAAGTTTGAACTGGATGTTAATTCCTCTTTGCAAGCGGCAGAACATTTTTCTCCTCCGCTGCTTATTCCTGGCTCCTGCCAGGTAACTTTAAGCTGCGTGTTTTGCTCTCAAAAAGCAGATTTCAGCTTGACAATGTGGTGTTGGCTGTGGAATGATTGGACAGTTTCTGTTCCACCTAGGACAGTGTGAAGCACCATTACATGTACTGGGTAGGGACAAACAAAGGGTCTCTGAACCCAGGGCTCAAATGTATGCCTATGGGTTCCAGAAGAGAATGGTATTCCTTGATGGTTGAACTGAGACCTGTGTGGTAAAGCGTTTTGGGACCCATCATCACTGAGGTGCCAACAACATGCCGGGTGCTGTACAAGAGGGAGGAAGTTATAAGCCTCGCCCTGTCTTCTCTGGCACTTTGCCGTTACCAGCCTCACATATCTGGGCATCTTAGGGTAGAATATAGCAGTTTCCTTTTTCTCGGGGACAGGGCATGTTGGTAGCTTGCTCTGGAAGTTGGGAGTAGATTCCAGATTTCTCAGTTTTCTCAGTTGCTCTTACTTGATATTACTGCATCACCTTGGATCACTGAAGTGGGACACCTTGGTGCTGGGTGCTGTATAGACAACACAGAGAGAGTTCCTGCAGGCACAGGCATTTGGAAGTGCCATGAGATGACACCAGTCTGCAGGGAATGAGAAATCATTAAAGTTATTTTCCTTCTTGTTCCCATACAGTTTCTCAAGCACATACCAGCATGGTTCTCTGCTTGTGGTCTAATCCCTTAAACCCTGCTGTGCTTTGTATTTTCAGATGACATGTCTGACTCGGAGGAAAGCATCATCAGTAACAAATCCTGCAGGAATGAGAAGTCGCTTGAGGAGAAGCTGGAGATCCTCACCAATGAGGGATTGCTTCCTACTGTCAAGGTGTTCCTGGACTGGCTGCGAACAAACACCGACCTCATCATCATGTGTGCCCAGGTGTGGGGCCTTGGTTTAGATGGAGGATGTTCATGTCAGCCTGGGTGATGAAATGCACTCAGGCCTCTAGTTTCAGCTAGATGCAGCGTCACTTCCTGTACCAAAGTAGTGCTTTGTATGGCTAAACAGATCCCTTCCGTTTAGAAACTGCAGCTTGGTAATCTCTGTGCATACTGTACTTTCTTGCTTACAACAAAATTCCCCCCCACCCCAAAAAAAAAAAAAACACAAAAAAACGAATAAACAAACAAATCCAACAGCTGCTGGAAATTACAGGGCACATTATTTGCAAGAAATACAGTAAGGTCAGTTGCTTCTTGTTACCTGGCAAAAGTAAAATCTGCGGGCACAGGGAGCTGAACAATGAGCAGGCTGGACTCCCTGCTGCTGCTGTTACTACTAGGAAATATCTATTTCAGTTTGTTCTGCCTCTCGAAAACAAAGCACATGTTTTATTCTGTGGCATGTTGGATGTGAGACAGTACGGTAATCAAATTGGTGTGTTCCATTTACAAGAGTGGGGAATCTACAGGGCTTAAATGTACCATTTGTAATAGCATTGTTTTTTTGTAAGCCTGTCCCTTAAATAAGTGTGGAGGGAACAGGGGAGTTAGGCTCAGGACAAAACTCCGACCTCAAAAGCTCCTGATGGAACAGACCCACATTTAGACAGGGACCATTTCTCACAATTGCTGTTTAGCCTTTTGTCCATTTCGACAACTTGCCAAAAAATTGCGGGCGAGCAATGGCAAAGGGTTGCTGTGGAGAGAGGCAGCTGCGGAACCTCCTGCTTGGGATAAGAGCCTGGGGGTGTGGGCTTCTGACAGACTGTCCTGCCTTTGCCCCTTTCCCACTGTGACCTTGAGGGAGTCCAGTCCACCCCAGCCCTCCACTTGGGCTTCCCCGATCTCTGCTTTTGAAGTTAACGATTTCCGAAACTCTCGGAGGTTTTTGGCAGGTGTTTCAGAAGCTCAGTGTGGCCTCATAGTTTATATCTGTTTTGGCTTGAAAGTCTGCCTGGCCTGATCTATTCCGCAACCTTTTTTCCAGAGCTCCCAAAGTCTGTGGAACAGGCTGTCTGTGCTCTTGAACCTCCTGCCTTCTGCTGCACAACTGCAAGAACCAGGTACTGAGGAACACACTGCATATTTTCTCCCACCGTTATCCTCTCCCCCCCAACCCCGAAAATGTCTCCTGTCCAGCCTCATCTCATTCAGGCTTTCTGCATTTGATCGCCTTTCCAGTTCAGTAGTTGCTTCGCGTGCTTTGGTTAGCTGGCAGGGTAGAATTCAGCTTGTTAAATTGGCATACTTGGCCATCTAGCATGTATTGATGGGTTAAAACCTTCTTAGAGCCTGGCATCTTGCGATGGAAATCGGGTGTGATCAGTGAGCTTCAGATTAGGCCTGCGAATGGCATAAAGCCTGTCCTGAAGTGGCAGATTGTATCTGATTTGTTATAGCCGCTCACTATGTCTTGCTGCCTTTCTCTCTATCAAACCCAGGGCTGGCCCTGTGTAATGAGGTTAAGGACTTGCTGAGTGGCTCTGAGCTCCCAGACCTGAGCACCCACTTGCTGCTCCCAGAGGATGTGGCCCTTCGCAACCTACCACCTCTGAAGAACGCGCACAAAAGGTTTAACTTTGAGCAGGACAGACCCTTCCTCTCGCCGGTGGAGGAGGTGAGTGTGGGTGGCCCTGCCTCGGGGTTCAGGCTTTGGCCAGGTTGTCTCAGCCAGAGGTCATGCTGCTGTGGCGTGCCCCCTGTGGCTCCCCCCACCTCCCCGTTTAACAGGGTCTTGTCCCCTGCAGTCTGTGGTTCGGATTTGCTGCGTCCGGAGTTTCGGCCACTTCATCACCCGCTTGCAAGGCAGCATCCTGCAATTCAACTCGGAGCTCGGGATCTTCATTAGCATTGCCCAGTCAGAGCAGGATAACTTGCTGCACCAAGCTGAGGCCCAGTTCCACATGGTGAGTCAGAAGAAGCTAATTCTCTGGGCGGCCACCTGAGCCCAGGGTTAACTTCCTTTCCAGTTAGTAGGTATCTACATGTCATCCTGTTCCTCTCACTTGAGTTCTTGACAGGACCTTAATACATTTCCTTTTGTGACGCAGTGCCATGTTATTAGTGACTTAGTTTCATGGCTAAGTCATCATGCACTGAGAAGCCCATCCTACCTGCCTGCTCCTTGAAATTCAGCAGTGTATGTGCCTTTTAATGGCCTGTGCACGCACTAGTATGCACACAGCAGAGCACCTGTGCATGCCCTCAGCACCTGTGTATGGCAGCTACCTTTCCTCATTTCCACCCGGCTCCTGTGCCTAGTGTGAGGGAAGGTTGGCTACATTCCTGTCTGCAGGAACAACAATGCAGCTAGGTCTGTTACTGTCCAGACTTGCTTGCTTTTAAGAGGATAATTTGCACCCCCCTGGAGCACTGCCTGAAAAGTCCCAAATAGTTGGTGGGTTAATAAATCTGCCTCGTGCTTCTCAAGAGAGATGCAGAATGTACAGCCCTGGAGCTTGCAGCACAGCAGTTCTGTACTGCCCCTCCAGCCCACTTTCATTTCAAGACAGGGGACTCTCTTAGCAGGGAGGTGGAAGTCCTAGAACTATCTCTTAGGTCTATGGACAAAAAGGCCAGTAAAGCTGATCAGGGTGGTGGTAGTCTTTTGCATTGTGGATGCCTTTCTGGTTTGGAGGCTGAGGCATGTGACTTGTCAGGAGAGGCTGAGGGAACTGGCTTATTTAGTCTGCAGAAGAAAAGGGATTGATAGCAGCCATCAGTTCCCTGAAGGGGAGTTGCAAAGAGGATGGAGCTGAACTGTTCTTAGTGGTGGCAAATGGCAGAATAAGGATCAGTGGTCTCAAGATGCAGCAAGAGAAGTTTAGGTTGGATGTTAGGACAAACTTTCTCACTAGGAGGGAGGTGAAACACTGGAACAGGCTATCTAGGGAGGTAGTGGAATCTCCATCCTTGGAGGTTTTTTTAAGGCCCAGACAGACAAAGCTTTGGCTGGGATCTAGCTGGGGCTGGTACTGCTTTGACCAGGCGGTTGGACTAGATGTGACCTCCCGAGGGTCCCTTCCATCCCTCATTTTCAATGATTTTTGTCAGGGCTACTGCCCATGAGCCACTAGCCCACAGGAACACCTTTGGCTTGAGTTAAGCCAGTGCCCTACAGGTGAAAGCTTTCATTCCCAACCCCCCAAGCCATTCAGTTCTCTCCCATTTTTCATCTCTTGTGACCCCTGTCACAAGAGCACCTTGTGCTTTTCCTACTCATTTTATTTATAAGCTTATTTTTCTAATTAGGCTGCTGAGGAAGCTCGTCGGAACAGATTAATGAGAGACATGGCTCAGCTACGACTGCAGGTATGGGACCATACTCGTCACTGGTTGCCTGGCCTGGTGACTTCGCGTGGCTAGCCTTATGCATGAGTAAACCTGGTCTGCACATCTTATGCTCAGTGCACTTACCTGTGGGAGAAGCGAAACTGTAGAAGAAGTTGTACTGTCTGCATGACTGCAGCTAGAGCAGGGTTTCAGCAGCCAGGATTCCTGGTCTTGTTGCTGACTTGTTCCATGACCCTTTTTTACCCGTCCGGAATGGGGTTAAAGAGATTTGAAAAAGCTTTGTAGGACTCCATAAAGTTGGGTAGCTGCATGTGTAAGGCACTATAAATATGAAGTATCATTATTATTAAATGCTCTTATAAGGAGGCTCTTGCGAGCTGTCCTTCAAAAAGATGCACCAGACCTATCATCTGTTTCTAGCAGCAGACAAAGTAGGTTGTTGCCCGTAAAACCATATGCCTGTCTAAACCAATTACTCCAAGGTTCAACCCTGCCCTGCCTCATATGTCCAGGATACAGATAGGTTTGAATGGCTCATTCTATCAGTTAAGGGGAGAGAAGAAAAATCTGCCCCTGTATCAGTCAGTCTATGGAGTGGGTGCAGGCTCCTCAATAGAGTTCCAGGAAAAATATACATAATTTTATCTATGTGGGTACCAGATGGGATCAACTGTATCACCGTGGAGACTGTTGTTTAAAGGCAGAGGGTTGAACTTCCTGCAGGGTTGGAGGGAGAGAGCTTTTGCCATCCACTGGATGAAAGCTGTCGGGCAAGATTGGGTGGGCATGTCCTGGCTGCGTGGTGGGGAGCAGAAGGTATCATCATGGGTCCCTTGCCCTTAGGTTTCCATGCAGACACCAGGAGAAGTTCTTAATCTCGTGCTGTTGCTGTCCTATTTCAGCTGGAGGTTTCTCAGCTGGAGGGGAGTCTGCAGCAGCCCAAAGCTCAGTCTGCCATGTCCCCTTATCTCGTCCCAGACACCCAGGCTCTCTGCCAGCACCTTGGCATCATCAGGCAGTTAGCCAGCAGCGGGCGGTTCATCCTCATCATCCCTCGAACAGGTAAAGCAAGCTGCCTCTTACCACCTGGTGGAGAAACTTGGCTTGCACTGGTCTGAAGGGAGTAAAAGCCAACGGCTTTGACTCCCACTGAGAGATTTTTGACTCCCACTGACAGCCAAAAAGAATTAGCACTGATCCATAGCCAAGGACAGTGTTTGCTGTTGTGGAGTGAACTCCATTGAGATTTGGTTTGGATAGGGATGATCCTTCCTCAGGCAGGTGTTTGGACTAGATGACGTATGGAGGTCCCTTTCAGCCTGATTTCTCTGATGCGATCAGTCATGGCCTTTAGATTCTCAGCAGAGGCCTGCCTGTTAGTTCAGAGAGGATTTTCCCTGCCAAAATTGTCCAGCGAGCTTGTATAAATGCAGAAAATAAATACTGACACCTTGAAAGCTTAGAAAAGGTGCATTCCTATGTGTTTGGATGACAGCTGACATAGCTGATGGTGGGTGAAGCCTGTGTGTCCAACCTACGTTACCTTGTGTTCGGCCCACACTTAATGCCTGGAAGAAACAGATGGGAGGTCCATGTCTCCGTGGGTGTGCCCCCACTTCCCTCAGGGAAGGGTCTTACCACAGCTGGATCCACCTGGCAAAATGTAGCTCATTTCTCCCTTCCACTTTCTGCTAGTGATTGATGGCTTGGACTTCCTAAAAAAGGAGAATGCAGGTGCACGAGACAGCATCCGGTATTTGGAGGCTGAATTTAAAAAGGGAAACAGGTAAGAGCAGACTGTTCTCTTTCCCCTTGGTTTTAATATAAAACCTTGACACCATGGCTACCACCAGACGTCCAGCCAAGAAACATGGGTGCAGATGCAGCGTGGTGCCCTCTCATGCACTCGTACAGTTTGCTTGCTCAGGAGTGAAATGCAGCTGCTTCTAGGGTGTGGTGTTGCAGCTGTTAGCTAGCACCTGATTCTACCCAGCATCTTAGGATGGGACTTGAGGAACTGTTTCTCTAACTGAATTGCAAGCGAATATTAAGCAGGCAGAATATAATAACCTCATTGTCTTGGCCAAATTCCCATAAGAATGAAATGGCTGAGCTGCCCACCACACGTGGAGACTCATTAAAATTAGCTGCTCTACCAGCAATCAGACAGTTGCCACCTCCTGATCAAGAAGGGAGGTGGAAACATCAACCTCCATTATAATGAATCAATAATACACAGATTAATCCTGGTAGGCAAGCCAGCAGGGCTTCCTTAGAGGAAAATTTGAGAGTCATTCTTGTAGCACTCATTGAATCAACAGAAGAGCAGATAGATGAGTCATGTGTTTCTAATTAGGTAAACTGAGGCCCCTGGCTCGCATTCATTTAGACGTGCAGTGGGCTCTGAGCCCTGGTCCTCTGTCACAACAGTTGCATCTCCTGTCATTCCACACAAGAGGCACAGTTTTGGGAGTGGGGATCAGATTGCAATCATACCTTACTTGCCACTTCCAGGTGAGCCTGGGATCATGATCCTGAGCTCCTCCTGCCCCAGCAAGTGGAAAGCCAAGTGTTTGCAGGTCCAGGCAGGGGCCAGCAGCCACTGATTGTTGACTTCAGGTTGTTTCCTTTGCTTTTCAATATCAACCTCAGCCCTTTTAACAACGCGTGTGTAGACTCATTGAATCCTGTCTCTTCCCAGGTACATTCGCTGTCAAAAAGATGCTGGGAAAAGCTTTGAGAGGCATAAATTGAAGAGACAGGATTTAGATGCCTGGTAAGTTTCTGGCCTAGTGCATGGTTTTAGATGTCTTGCCTCTTCACTGCCTGCCTGTGAGGTGGGTTTGGGGATTAGTCTCAGGGGCTGTTGGATTTGATCCTGTTCCGGTTGCTGTCAGATTTCCCAAACAAGGGGCAGTTGTGGTCCCAGGACACCTGGGTTCTATTTCCAGTTGTTTCATAAACTGCCGTGTGTGATGCTGGGCAAACACCTTGCCCTCTGTTTCCTCTGCCTCCATTTCCCTATTTCATTGCAAACTTTCAGAAGTTGAGATCTTCCTTTCACTTCATATTTACAGGTCCTAGCACAATGGGACCATGCTTTTAGTTTGGGCTTGTAGGTCTTACTGTAAAATGGGGCTCAGACTGGCTCTACCACCTGCAATTCACTCTGCAGCTGCCTGTACCTCTTCCAGATTTCTAAGCCATCACCCTTTGCACAGATGGCTAGTAACTGAGTTTTATATTTTACTTCACTGTGGCAGGAATCTCTATAAAATATTGGATAGCTGCAAACAGCTGACGGTGTCACAGGGGAATGGAGAAGATGACACCACAGGGATGGTGACCATCATAACTGGCTTTCAGCTGGACAACCCCAGCACCTTCTCTTCTCCAATGCAGGTGAGTACCTTGCAGTAAAATAGCTCTGTTAAAACAGCTGATGAAATCTGTCAAAGTGCCAGGTTAGTAACAGTCTTACAGTATTTTCTGCCTAAGCTCATTCTTGGTAGCTAGCACCTGGATTAAATAAGTCTTTCCCTTTTTCTAGAGCCCCTTTTTCCATTTTGGTAGAGCAAAAGGGCCTTTAGGGAAAGCATGACAGTAATTCACACCACTTTACACCAGTCTGGTAGAGTAAGGGGGCTCAAAGGGGAATGAGAACTTGATCTTATGGTTTATGGACATTTGGCTGAGTTCAAAGCTGCTGAGGTGAGAACTTGGTGTGTTGAGAACCAGGGCCTCTGGCTAACCTTGCTCCTCTGGAAAAGAGTAAACTCTTCCCTCTTTTCCACTTTCTCTTGTTACCAATCTCGCTCTGTTTGGGAAATTTTAAATGCCCAACATTAGTTTGTACTAATGTGGGTGACATGTTTGGGGCAGTTCCACCATAGACAAGATGGGCCAAATAGGGAGAACTAAATATAGTGGGGAAGGAACAAAGGGTTTGAGAAGAGTATCAGGAAAGATTTCCCAGCCCTGAGAACTGTCTGCAGTGGAACTTTCTCCAGGGCACTAGGAAAAGCACCTGATCTGCAGAAATTTAATGCTGGACTGAACAGAGGTCTGGATCCACAGAATCTGGTGGGATCCATGGCCTGTTTTGGGGAGTTGCTAGATTTTTCCATCCCAGACCTGGAGAGTACCATACTGATTCTCGCGACTTACGAAACTCCCTAAAACTTTCCCCTACTGTGGAACTAAAGAAGGTGAAAAGCAGTGAGACTGAGAGAAATGGAGCAGCTTGCTGACGCTGCACAGGGACTCGAGAGCTGGGTTCATTTCTTGGCTGTGCTCTGTATCCTCTGGGTGAGTCCTCCAGTGTCTTTGGACCTCAGTTTCCCCATCTCCACCTTTCAGGGATACTGTGAAGCTACATATGACAGTGCATGTAAGGTGCTTGGATAGGGCCCGATTCAGGTGCTGGTGTTTCCTGTTTTGTTGCATGGGTGCTGGGTGGCTGTTGTGCTGTGGTGACAGCCACCTCAAGTACCCAGACCAGTCCCCTGGCCCAGCCTCCGTGGCAAGGCAGAGCTAACTCTCCACATGTCCTGTTCTTGTTCGCAGTCTGCTTTCCAGGCAGCAGCCAATGCCAGCGTGGAGATCAAGAACGTGCTGGAGTTCTACAAGCAGTGGAAGGAGATGGGTTGACAGGCCAGAGAGCGTGGTGTTGGTGTACCTTTCTCTCCCCCTCTCGGAAAGCACCGTGTCTGAACGAAGGGAGCTAAATCCCGGCGACGCAGACACGAAGCAGCAGCCGCCGCCGCCGCAGCAGCAGCACCATAACCAAACCAACCGAACCCCGCCCCCCTCCAAATCCAGCTCTGGGCACTCTCGCAAAACACCCGCTAGCTGCCCCCCAACCTGAGCAGATGACTGCTCGCCCCCCCTTGCAGCGCCGACTGCTCTGAGAACAGGGGGGCACCTCGGGTGCAGCCTGGAGAGGGCTGCCCTACTTGTGGGCAGGGATGGGTGAGAGATGGGCTGCTGTCCATCCCCACCCTCTCAAAGCTTGCTCGGGCATCTGAAATGGGCAGGCAGCTTCTCCTCTGTAACTATTTAAAATGACAAAGAAAGCCCCAACACAGCAGGGAAGGAAAAGCTCCTGGGTTGGAGCCCTCGCTCTGTTGGGAACCTGGTGTAGGAAAGCGAAGGTCATCTTGCTTTTTTTTTTTTTAATTATTTTTCCTTATTTTTTCCCCCTTCCTCCCCTTTTAAATTCTTAGTTTCTCGCTATTACAAATCCAGTGGAGTTCCTTTTGGCAGTTCTAAACACTTGTCACACCTTAACGAGAAAAAGGAAACGATGATGCTATTCGGGGAAAAAAAAAAGCAAAAGCAAGAAGAAATAGCTCTTTTTATTCAAAATGTTTAGGAACAAGCTTATTTATTTGCCGCTTACCCTGGTGGTGGTGGTGGTGGGGGTAGCCTGTAGAAAGATCTGTCAACTGGCAGCCTTCCTCCATCCCACCGAGGGGTCCTGTGCGTTTTCCTTGCTTCTGTGCCTGTGGCGTGTGTTGTGCGTGGTGACAGACCTGGCGTGGTCTGCTTGAGAGAGCGGAGAAGAAAAGGCCTCTTCCTACCTGCTTGCTGTCTTCCTCCGAAGTGACCCCCTTCCTGGTCTCCCAGCAGCTGGAGGATCCATTACTCTGGAGCTTGCCATGACTCAAGAGGCAGATTAGGAGCAGCAAATATCTCCCCTCTGTGACCGTGGTGGGGTTGTGGGGAAGGGAAGAGGTTCCTAAGCCATCAGCTCTCTCTTCAGCTGGCACTCTTGGTGATGCACTTCAGTATAAAGCAAGAGAGATTTGCAGTGCTCAGGTGATCTCATGCTAGGGAAGGGAAATGCCACGACAGCTGCAATTCGGTTGTCAGGCAGGGCTGGCCTGTGCACCATTCATCCACTCTGCTGCAAAGGAAAGACCAGGCCTAGCCACAGATCCCATTTCACTGGGTCTGTCACCAACCTCTGTTGGACTCTCATCTCAATACCTGCAACGAGGCCAAGCAGTGGGATAAGTTAAACCAGCTCCTGGCAGTTGGGACCAATGCACTTTAAGCCCAGATGTGTCTCCATCCCTCCACACCAACAGCAGCTGCAAAAGGAGTTAAGAGCTCCCCTCCCTGCACAACAGGCTGAATTTTGTCTCAACTGGCAAAAATACAGACTGGTTTAAGAGAGTCGGCTATGCAGACATCCCAGCATGCCAGCAGGGACAGAATGCCTCGTGGTTTAGACTGGTTTGACTTGCCTCCCTGGCTGTTTCGATTCCTTCGAAGCTGCTGCTCAGGTAGAAGTGCTGAGAGTTCAGGTATAGCTGGAGCCAGCTGCCTAATGCCTTTGAAGCTGTACTTCAGAGTCCTAGCTGTATTTAAGGTGTGGTGGTTCTTTCCTGTCCCACTCCTTGTGCAAAGCAGGGCTGGGAGAGAGAGTGCTGCCCACAGATTCCCTCACTTCAGCTTCTTGTGAAACCCATGGTGCTTTTCGCTTTGGCCAGGCCAAGGCAACAGCATAAGGAAATGCCCTGTGCAAGGACTTTTCTCTCTCTGCCAGGCCGGGGAGGCATCCCCAGGTGGAGCCCAACCCTTAGTGTGTGCCCTTTGCTGGAAGTCACATCACGGTTTTTCTTTTGAGATCTTTGTTTCTCTGTTTTTAGTTTGTGCTTTAATGAATGGAGATCCAAAAAAACAAAAGCCGTATCTCTTACTTGGGATAGCCCCCACCCAACCTTGGCGTAAGCCCAAAGCACTGATGGCTCAACCATTTGTGCCCTATAGATCTGCCTCTCTTTTAACGTGCTGCTGGCCAGGTGGCTGAAATTACACTCCTTGAGTCCCCCCAGCTTGGGTCCTCTCCGAATCTGCCTGGTGAATCTTTCTCTCTGGAGCTCATGTCAGCTGCCCAATTCGTGATGGAGAACCAGCTGGAAGAGGGGAGCAGCCCATCACCTCATGAAAGCAAGACCTCCGAAGCAACTTGTGTAGCAGCCGAGCATGTCTACTGAGAGATTTGCTGCTTTTTCCCCCTCCTCATAGTTACAGGACATGCTGGTTTGGTTTTGTGAAGAAACGGGAATCCTTCAGATCAAGGTGCTGGATCCCTATGCGGGAGTGACTTGCTTTCTTGCTTGCCATGGCTGAGGAGAGCAGTGCACCCAGGAGCAAGCAGAAGGCATTGGCGTGGTGGGTGGCAGCAACTTGCAGGTCAAATGTGAGGGACTGGAATGGAGGAGCTTTGTGACAGCTGACGGGGAGCAGGGATGGAGCTGTGCAAGGAGGAAGGAGACAGTTGAGTCAGGCTAATGTCTTGGCACAGAAAAGACCTCGTCTCTGAGAACAGATCAGCCATAGAAGCACATGGCTGGGCTGTCCCACTGCCTGGCATTGGGGGTCATTTAATTTCTCACCGGAGTTTTTAACCTCCCATTTATTCTGCAACTGCACGTGTTGCTCCCTCTTCACACATCCTCAGAGGATCTCAGCGTGCTGGTTTTATCCAAGGTTGGGGGTTGAGCCTGGTCCACGGTCCTGCCTCAGTGCAACTTTTGTGCAGGTTAACTCAGTATTATCACAAGCACCGCAAAGAAGGAAAAAGCCCCCGGCCTTTCTCCAAACAGGAAATCCCGATAACCAGCTGGTGGGGAAATCCATCTGGCTGCCCCCACCTCATCAGCCTTCTCTGCACCAAGGAATTTCCTGTGCTCCAGCCTGGGTGAAGTGGGAACTGAAAAAGGGACACCTCTCCCAGGACTCGGATGGCCTGGTCTGACAAGCAGGCCCTGAGGAAGACAGCCGGTCACTCTCCCTCCCACGAGACGGGTTCTAGTGGCACTTAGCTGGGAGGTCCCACTTGTTAGCAGAGGATGCTTTGATGTCCTGGTCCTGCAGCTCCCATGAGGACCAACCTCTGGATGGAGCAAGAAGGACCTCACGGGCTTGTGCCAGCAGAAGGGTTTGGTCCCTTGATCCCACACCCCAGTGCAGATGCCTGCAAGAAGATGGCTGCTTCTCGCAGGCTGGTGCAGAAGCAGGAGGCACCATACACTTCTTTGGGGATAGATGGGAAACTGTGCTGTCTCCTGGGTCACAGCTCTGCCTGGGGCTTCCTTGCCCCAGGGCCTGCATTTCCACCCTGACACAGATTAACTCCACCCTGTGATGTAGCCGCTGTTTCGAAGTGCAGCATGTGACCTGTGCAAAGCCAGCTCTGCTCACCCAAATGGTGCTACCTCTGTAGCCCCTTGGAGCTTGCTAAACCAGCTCCGAGCTACATTGTTGGAGAGGGAGGACAATACCCATGAGCTCAAGAACCATTGTGCTGCCTTGGCTGGGGAGAAAAAGCAAAACCAAGTGCTTCTGTTTTGCTTTTAAGTTAACCATTGTGGATGCTTCTTGGGTTTGGCTTTTCCTTCGTGTCTCCGCTGGGTCGGACTCCTGGAAGCATCGGTTGAGCCCGCATGGAGCCGCGGGGTCGGGCGCAGCAACTGGGGCCGCATTGGCGGCTGTGCCAAGCAACTGCTCTACCCCTCTCTTCTCCCTGGGTCCATCACACCTTCCCACAATTGCCATATCCCACTTGCTGTTCTCCGTTCTCACCCCCTCACCAGCCAGCTCTGTAGGGGGCGGGGGGAAACAGCAGGCTCCGAGACTTGAGACCTGTAGCTTGCCAGGAGACTTGCTGTAGGGGTAGGACCCAACCCCTGGATTGTTGTAGCACAAGCAAGGCCCAGCCTCTGGGTCCCCATCTTGGGAAGGGGGTGAGGAGTAAGTGTACGCTAGGGTGTGCAGCACCAGCCGAGTCCGCCGGAGGCGAGCAGCCTTACAAGGTGATCCGTTATCTGCTGGGATATGTGGGCGGGGGGCTGCAAAGGCAGTGGGGGGCTCAGACCCCTGGTTTCATGGCATGCGTCTGACTGTGTGATTGGAACACAACTGACTGGCTTAATAAAGTACACAATGTTTGTACCTCTTTATCGCTGCCTTCCGTTACTTCCCCCCCACATTTTCTGTGTACCCCCTGTTGTTCCTACACCTGGCAGGCGGTACATCCGGTGTTTCTCAAGGGGCCTCTAAGCATCCCTTTCAAAAACTTCACTCTCCCTTTTACTCCATGGGGGTGGGGGTTGTGATTTTTTCGCCTCTCTTTTTGTTCTGAATTTTCAAGACTTTTTTCCCTTTTGGCAAAGCTCCAGAGTGGCAAAGGGAGGGGAAGAAACCATCTGAATTCTCAGCAGCGAAGGAAAAAGGTTGAAAAACAAAAACCTTTCAGACCCTTGTTATTAAAAAAAAGAAAAAAAAGATCTTTGTAAAGTGAGAGGCAAGGGAGCTTGTGGGCAAGACCTTTCATTAGACCGACAGCCTGCCAGGGAGAGACCTGGGCAAGCTTTCGAATGTGGGTGAAGAACGCACTGCAGAGATCATAGACGATGCGGGTTGGAAGGGACCTCAGGTCACATCTAGTCCAAGCCCCTGCTCCAAGCAGGACCAGCCCCAACTACATCATCCCAGCCAGGGTTTTGTCTAGCCAAGTCTTAAACACCTCCCAGGATGGAGATTGCACCACGTTGGGTAACCTGTTCCAGTGTTTCATCACCTTCCTAGTGAGGAAGTTTTTTCCTAATACCTAACCTCAACTTCCCTTGCTGCAACATGAAACTGTTACTCCTTGTTCTCTCATTTGCCCCCACTGAGAACAGTCCAGCTCCGTCCTCTTTAGATGGAGGGAGTTAAAGGCTGCTATCAAGTCCCTGCCTTGGTCTCTTCTCCAGACTAAATCAGCCCAGTTCCCCCATCCTCTCCTCACAAGTCATGCCCTCCAGCCCCAAACGATTTTCATTGCCCTCCACTGGACTCTCTCCAATGTGTCCACCTCCTTCTGTAGTGGGGGCCCACAACTGGACACCAGACTCCAGATGTGGCCTCACCAGTGCTGAATAGAGAGAAGAATCACTTCCCTCCACCTGCTGGCAACACTCCTACCAATGCAGCCCAATATGCCATTACCCTTCTTGGCAACAGGGGCACACTGCTGGCTCATTCATTCCTCTTCTTGCCCACTGTCACCCCAGATCCTTTTCTGTAGAGCTCCTGCCCAGCCAGTTGATTCCCAGACTCTACCGATGCTTGGGATTGCTCTGTCCAAGCACAGGACTTTGCCCTTGTCCTCGTTGAACCTCATAAGATTTCTTTTGGCCCCATCTTCCTTACCTCTTGCTTCTTTTCTGGACCATCCTGCTTGCATCATCACTCCAACACCACTGCAGGTTTTTTTAATGACTTTATTTGCTAGGGAGAGAAGGAAGTGAGGGTTTTTGCCTGGCTCCAGCTGTGAATAACAGGATGACCTATCTCGGAGGATGATCTAAGGGCAGGGAGCAGGAAACACCACCCAGGACAGCCTGGTTAGTTCTGCAAAGGGATGGGACAAGACAGCGGCTGTTTTGTAAGGCAACATGTTGCAGTCGAAATGGAACGAAATCTTCACGCAGCTGAGACTCCAAATTCACACGGCCCACTACCCCTCACATGCACGTTTTACACAGGCTTGTCTTTTCACTGAAGGCTCTTGAAATCAGGATCCCAGCCTGAACCAGCTGAAAAACTCCACTGAATTGCTGTTGTCCACTTTGAACATCATGCCTTCTGCCAGCCTGGACATCACAGCTGGCGTAGGAATCAGTATGTGCACATGCCCCATCTGTGTGTGGAGGGTGACCTGTCCGGGTGGCATTAGTAGCCCAGCGCATGGGACAGGACGGTGTTGAGCTCCTGTGTTTGCTTCCCATCTTTCCCCTGGACCTGCTGGTGCTCCGCTCAATGCTGGAGGGGTCTGCAGCTGTGCAACAGCTCAACTCCCCAGCTCCTGAGCCAGTTCAGGGACCCTCCGTGTTTTATTGAGGTCCTTTCTGCAAGTCCATGGGGGCACAGAGCTGCCTGGCCTACAGCTTCGCCTCTTCCTAGGTGCTTTGACCTCCACTGGGCACAGACCCCATGGGTCCTCCGTGAACAGCGTTGGACCCGGTCGCATCTCCCCATCCCCTATTCCCTCACCAGTTAAATCCCAACCCCAGCCACGGTGTTAATCAGGATGCTGCTGCATCCTCTGCTCAAATCCTACAGCAAAGGCATCGTCTTGTCTATCTCTCACTGGAGAGACAGACATCCTCCTGTCCGCCTCTGTTGGTGCCTGGTTCTGTCATGGGCACCCGCATCTGTTTCCGCATTGGTGGCAACAATGAGCCGTCAGGCTCTCGGCCTGGCGCAGGGGTCTCAGCTGGGCAGCCGTGCTCTCGTGAGACAGGCACCAAGTTTTCCCGCTATTCATTTCAGGAAAAATAAGATGGACAGGACCTCAGCCAAGCCATGACCTTGAACTGGGGTGAGCAGAGCAGCCCTCAATGCCACTGAACTCCCCAGTGAGATTTTTCCCCTTGGTGAGCGCAAGCCCTGATGTGCCACGAGACGGGCACTCCCGTACTGGGTATGGGGCCAAACCCCCAGTGTCCCTGCACCTGGGCTCCTGGCGGGGCACCTGCATGGGCAGAGACGGGCGTTATTCTCCCCCTGGCTGGCCCACGGGGCAAAGGGGGCTCGGGCAGGCAGGGAAGTGCAGCCCTCGGGTCCTTTCCAACCACTTCCTTCAGAGGAAGGCAACGTGTCCTGTTTCTCAATGGCCCTGCCAAGGCCTGCACAAAAGAGGCTGTCGGGGAGGGGGTGGGCTCTGCTCCGAGCCTGGGATCCTCAGAGGGGTGGGAGGCATTGGTCTGCGCTTGGCAGGTGCTGGCACCACTGGGCTCCACTGCTCCATGCCCCTTTCATGATCACCCCCCAACCCAGCCCATGGCCCCAGCCTCAATCTCTTCCCCGAGACCACTTGTCCTCGAGCTAATTGAACCCAAGCCTCATCTGTGGCGGATCCCAGGGATGGATCCTGTGCCCGTGTGTCCCAGAGCCGAGCTGCACTCGGGCATTGCTGTATCAGGGGCTGGCCTCATCTCCCCCATGGCAGCGTCTCCAGCTCTCTTAGCAGAGAGGCCGCTGGAGGGGCTGCCCCCAGACCCTGTCTGGCCTGACTTTCCTCATGCGGCCGTGGCTGGCAGGCTCTTCCTTGGCTGCCAGAGGGTTAATGGTCCCTCACTTGTTTTAATCATCTTAATCCAGTGTGGCTCCCCCCAGCCCTGATCCAAACCCCCCAAATGCAAGCGAAGCAGCTGGGTTTAAGCATCCACCTTCTGGGGGGTTAATTAATTGTCCTGAATGAACCCTTTCTCAGCTGGGCAGGGCAGAGGCTGGCTGGGGCTGAGCCACCCCACCATCTTGCAGCCCCCCGGCCCCATGGGCTGAAATCTGTCCGGCCATTGCAGCCGTGCGGGGGGCCGTGGCTGCTCCCCGCTCCTACTCCACCGTGACCCATGGGGCAGCCGAGGCCTTGGCCAGGCCCCGGAGCCGGAGGCAGCTCCCGGCATGGCCTGACGGACAAGGACATGAGCTCGGTGGGCTGAGGGGGAAGGGAGTGGAAGGGCTGCCCAGTACAAAAGCCCCTTCTTCTCCCCGCGCTGTCTCCCGGCTCCAGCGGCATCGGCAGAGAGGCCCTTTCTTCCCCTACCTCCGCCAATGGGCTGGAGCCGGCGGGGCCCGAGCACTTGGCCGCCGTCCACCGGCACTGCCAAGGAATGTGGGAAAGGGGAAAAATAACACAGTGCAGCGAGCGCGGGCGATGCAGCCAGCTCCGGGCGGCGGGAGGACACCGGGAGGCCGTGGCGTGGGCTGGGGACCCCCATCTGCCCCCCAGGTTTGGAGCCCTCCTTCTCTCCCACCTCGGGGTCTCCACGCTTCGTCCTGGGTCTCTGTCTGGCCCGGAGGGAGGGAGGGAGGGAGCAGCCGCCTGTTGCTCGGGGAGGCCGGATGCTGCTGCGCTCTGCCTTTTTCGCGGCCTGCCTCAGTTTCCCCTGGGTGGGATCTTCCCCTGGGTGCGGAGCCACATGGCTATTGGGGTGGGGGTGGGGGTGGCATCAGGGCTCTCCCCCCAGGTGGGGAGGCAGGCAAAGGCAAGGGGGGTTAGCAAGGCAAAGTGACTTGCCTGAGGCCATGCAGGCTGGCCGTGGCAGGGCTGGGGCCAGGTGAGGCCTCTCCTTTCTCAGAGCCTGTCAGCACTGGACCCGGCCCCAAGCGCTGAGGGTGTGGGGGACAGCCAGGGTCAGGGGGCACCCACCACACCGGGGCCAGGCGGGCATCCAGCTGCCACAGCTCTGAGATGGGACCTGTCTCTCCTACCGCCTCCACGCAGCCTTGGGCAAGCCCCTTCATCTCCGCAGTGCTCACGCGCAGCCCCTGGCGCGGCCAGGCTCTGCCCAGAGGTAGAGGGACAGCCCGGGGCTCCTGCCCTCCCCGCCGGCCATGGCTCATCGCTGGGACCCGGCACCTGGTGAAGTTAACTCCACGGCTCTGGGTGGATCCAGCGGGGGGCATCCCCGCTTTCCCCCAGCTCCCCCGACGCCCCTCGCAAACTTATGTAACCGGCTTCTTGGCCGGTGCCTTGTGCCTGAGCCACTGGGCGTCACGTGGGCTGGCCGCTGGCTTCAATGGGGCCTTGTGTGAACTTGACAAAGGGGAGATTGATTTCCAGCCGGGAGGGGGCTGCCACTGGGGGGGTGGCTTGGCTTTGCCCAGCGTTTCCGTGGCGGAGCAGGACCCTGCCAGCCAGGGAGGTGCGGCGGCCGCAGAGGCAGGAGGCTGAGCCCAGGGGTCGCCCCAGGATCGGGGCCCCGCCGCAGGTACGCACCGGGGCACAGGGGCCCATCCCAGCCCCACTCATCTGTGCCCCAAAGACCTTCCAGTCCAAGGCAGGGCAGGCGAGGGGCAGGGACGGCTGGTGTTCCCCCCTCTCTGCTGACTCTTTGTACAGCACCAGCGCAGGGAGGCCCGGTGTTTGCCGGGGGCTGCTGGAAACTGCATAGCCCATCCAGGGACCTGGCATATGCCTCCCCCCACCCCTGAAATCTCCAGCTCCAGGAGTCCTGGGATGATAGGTGCTTTCTTCGTCTGTCTTAAAAGAAGTTTCCAGCCCTCGCGGGGACTCCAAGGCGCCGTGGGGACCGGTCCAGGAGGCAGAGGTCTTAAAAGGTTGTAATTTTTAAGGCGAGCTCAAGATGTTTTGGGGGGCAGACTCGGACCGGAGGCAGCGTCTGGAAAGAAATCGGTAGCTGGGTTGGTTTTCTCTGCCCCCTCTCCCCAGGCCATGGAGCGCCGGCCGTCGTGGCGGTTTGCCTAGCAAGGGGCCACAGCAAAGACCCCGCCGGGGGGGAGCGAGTCCCCAGGGGCTTCAGTCCTGCTCTCCCGCTGACTGCTTTTCATCCCCCTCCCTGGCCCGAAAATGCTGACAATCAAGTTGCCCCAGATCTTCAGGGTTCACCAAGTCCCTCGCGTGAGTATGGGCCCTGCTCAGCCTCGCTGGGGTGGCTGGGCCGCTCGAACCAGCGACTTTCCACCCAGCATGAGCCCCGCCAGGTCTCCCAGCTGAGAATTGCTGGGGCCACATTGTGGCTAAGTGACATTACTGGTTGTGACCCTAAGGGACTTTGCGCGTCTCCAGTTGGCAGATGGGTGGGACCAGGGGTGTTGTGGGGCTGGCAGCGCAGGATCAGGGCCACGGCTGGGGTTGGAGTGGGAGGGAAAGACTGAATCAGAGACCTGGCTGGTTCCTGCCTTTGCCATGGACTCACAGGGTCCTCCTGACCCCCTGTGCCTCAGTTTCCCCATGGATAAAAGGTCTTCAATACTGACTTCTCCTCCCCTGCCAGATCTTTTGGGAGGATGGCATCATGTCAGGGTACCGGCACCCCAAGAGCTCGGCCTTGGACTGTATCCTCAGCTCCTTCCAGATGACCAATGAGACCGTCAACATCTGGACCCACTTCCTGCCCACCTGGTGAGGGCGGCACAAGGGAGGGGACTTGCCAGGCCCAGCTCTCATCTGGGGTGGGGGCTCCTTGGGGGGCAGAGGCAGGACTCCTGGGTTGCATCCCGGCTCCCTGGAGGAAGGCTGGTGTCACAACCCTAGGTGGGAAGGGGCTTCTCCGTGCCTCAGTTTCCCTTCCAGGGGTGGAACTGAGTCACCCCAACCTGCGGGTTCGGGGCAGGCGGGTCCGGCGGGCGTGGAGGTCACACCACGGCTCTGGGATCCCACAGGTACTTCGTGTGGCGGTTCCTGGCACTCTCGTCCTCGCTGGACTTCTGCCAGGATGCCTACCACTGGCCCTTCCTCGTCTACCTGCTGCTGGTCTGCCTGTACCCCTTCACCTCCAGCTGTGCCCACACCTTCAGCACCATGTCCCCCCGCGCCCGCCACATCTGCTACTTCCTCGACTACGGGGCGCTCAGCCTCTACAGCCTGGGTGAGCCGGGACCGAGGGGTTGGGATCCCCTGCCATCAGCTCAGCCCCATCGATGCTAAAGGACCCCCCCACCATGTCCGATCTGCCCCTCTTTGGGGCTGGGAAACCCACTCCCGCGTGTAGTTTCCCTCTGGCAGGTCCCTTGAGGGGCAAGGTCAGGGTCAGGGTCCTGCCTGACTCCTCCCTGGCTTGCGTTGCAGGCTGCGCATTCACGTACGGCGCCTATGCCATGCCGGATGCCTGGGTGAACAGCGCCTTCCACCACTGCTTCGTGCCCGTGGCCGCGCTCAACTCCTTCGTCTGCACCACACTGTCCTGCTACTCCCGGTACGGACCCGGTGGGACTGGGGTCCCGCAGCTTGGGGGTCTCCCAGGGCTCCTTGCCCCGCGGCCCCCGTCTTTGGAGGGGCCAGCAGGTGGGACACCCCCCTCCACCCTTCCCTTCCTTTCCAGCCAGTCATGTGCATTGTCCTGGGCCCGGCTGGGGTCAGCGGAGGGGCCCGGAGGCTTTCGCTCCAGTGCCTCCAGCCAGCAGGATCGTGTCCGGCTGTTTGGGATCAGCAAGGGGCTGCTTGCTCGTCATGGAGCTGGGACACTCGGACACCTGGGTCCTTTTAGCTTCTCTATCCGGAGCCCCCCCACCCCTTCTCCAGCTCAGCATCCGGCCCCGTGGCCACGTCCCCTGACAGCCCCCAGCCCCGGCCTTTCTGTCTCAATTTAGTGGTGGAAAAGACGTGCTGGCTGGGAAAGGAAGGGGACCCCTCCCCACTATTAAAGCACCGCTGTGGTCTAGAAAGGGCTGAGGGGGCCTGTCCTGCACCCACGGGTCTGCCCCGATCCACCGTCTCGCTGTTGACTGCGATGCTCCCCTCATCGCCTTTGAGTCCCAGCAAAGCCAGGCCCAGAGGAGGGTCGCATCTGAGCCACCCCCCGCTAGAGGCCAGCTCAGCCTTGCCTGGACCAGCCCAGAGGAGGGTTTATTTAGCAGCCCATGTCTGAATGGGAGATGGAAGAGCATTAGGAGCTGGCTTTCGGGGCCTAAACCCCTTGGCTCCTCTCTGTCCCCGCAGCTTCCTGGAGCTGGAGTTCCCACGGCTCAGCAAGGCGCTGCGCACGACAGCCTTCGTCTACCCCTTTGTCTACGACAACGTTCCGCTCTTCTACCGGGTGAGTCCCCAGCCGGTGGCGCCAGGCTCCCGCATGCCCGGCGGTGTCGGCACGGCCGGGCCGGGATGGAAAGGCCACGGGTCCAGGTGTCTTAACCAGGCCCGGAGGCACCGGGGGAGGTCAGGCCTTGCGTTCGGCGCTGGACATTTCTACCCTACGGGAGTCGCGGGGTTTACAGGGCAAAGGGCCGGGGAGGAACGCGGGGGTCACTGCACGCGCATGCGAAGCCCCAGATCACGCTGCTGTAGGCATGGGTCGGACCCAGGCGTCCTTCTCCCACCCCCAGGCCTCTGCTCTACCCCCTAGCTCACACTGCCACAGACCTCAATCGGACTCCCTCTCCATAAACCCTGGCCCACACCTCCCAATCCAGGCTACCCCCAGCGCCCCACTCCCTCTCCTTGCTCTAACCACTATGCCCCCTGCCCGCTCTCCCGCCAGCTCCTGTTCTGTTTCGGGGATGACCGCGCCTGGACCGAGGCTGTGGCCGGCTACTGCTACCATCTCTTCTTTGCCCTCCTCACTGGCTTCCTCTTCGCCTCCCACCTGCCAGAGCGCCTGGCACCCGGGCGCTTTGACTACATCGGTGAGGTGGGGGGTGATGCTGGGGGCCACGGGGCATCGTGCCAGGGGCTGGCGCTGATCCCCCCCACCTCTCTGCAGGGCACAGCCACCAGCTGTTCCACATCTGTGCTGTGGTGGGCACCCACTTCCAGCTGGAGGCCGTGCTGGCCGATGTCTGCGGGCGCCAGGCCTGGCTGGGGGCCCGTGCGCCTGCGCCCACCTTTGTCAGCACCTTTGGCACCATGGGGGCAGCTGCCCTGGGCAATGGTGCCATCATCGCCGCCTTCACGGCTGCCCTGCTCCGCGTGCCCACCGCGGCCCCGCTTCTGCAGGGCTCTGTGCCTGATGGGACCCAGCCCAAGGAGCAGTGACGTGGCCCCCAGCCCCTAGGACAGAGCATGGCGTGGGGGCAACTCGCACCCAGGACCAGCGTCCGCACATGGAGCGGAGATGCCAGGTGTCCTGAGGCTGCCTCTCGCTCTGCCCAGCAAAGGAACCCAGGAGTCCCGGCTCGCTTTTTGCTTGGAAAGACCTGGTGTCCTGGCCCCTCTGCGGGCACCGGCCCCAGAAGAGGAACGCAGGCGTCCCGGCTCCCTCTTGGCCAGGTGAACCCCGGGCTGGGGCTCTGCAATCTTAATTCGTCTCTGATCTGCTACGGAGGGGGCGTGGGCAAGAGGGGCAGGGTGGCCTAGTGGTTTCAGCAGGCACTTGAACTCCCCTCATAGCTATGGAGTGTGGCCTAGGATAAGTCTGTTCTGCTGGGCCTCAGTTTTCCTGTCTGTACATGGGGCTAACACCACTCACCCCTCCGGCCTCAACCTGCTGAGTGCTGCAGGCCTTGGCCTGAGCCTGGCAGGGCCCAGAGGCTTGCACAGGTGCTGGGCATCACGCTGGGTCCTGCCAGTGTTGGCACAGCCAGTGTCTGCCACCTGCGCCCATGGCCTCACCCCTCCCAGGGCAGCTGCCTCCATGGCTCACGGGGCCGTGCACTGTCCTGGTCTCCCCACACACCGCCTTGAGGGGTTGGGGTCAGGGTCAGGAAGGGGGCGCGAGAGCAGCAAGTCGAGCACAGGGGGGGTTGGAGGGGTGGGGAGAGGCCAGGTCGGGTTTGCTGGGTTGGGTTAACCTTAGACGGGGGGAGGTGTGAGTGCATGAGCAGAGATATATGTGTGTGTGTGTGTGTGTGTGTGTGCGCGCGCGCGCGCAGAAGTATGTATATGTTCAGGTGTATGTGCAGGCACATCCGTGTGCATATTCATATTCTGTGTGCACACATGGGGGTGTGTGCATGTCTGTATGTGAGTGCACATTTGTCTGTGGGTACATGTTTGTGTGTGTGGACGTGTGTGTGCATGTGTGTTCACATGCATGTGCACAGAAGTGTACATGTTTACCTTTGTGTTCTCACATGTGTATGTGTGTGCACCTGTTTGTGTATGCACATGCACACAGAGGAGTGTGGCTACACGTGCACATCCATATGTGCATGCACATGTGTGTGCATGTGTTAGAGCCAGAGGGAAGAGCTGGCCAGTGTCAGGGAGGCCATGACCTGGGCAGAGCTCAGCTGGGCACAGCTGGGCCCTGCCCCGGGGTAGCTGCCCAGAGAGCTGGGCCTAGAGGCTGCCCCAGGCCAGTCCCCCACGGCTATCGCTTCCACCCCCTCCCCTCCCTGGTCTGGCCCCAGGGGCAAGTGATGTTGCCCCAAGCCCACAGGTGGGGGGGACAGGACCCACCCTGCAGAGTCCCCGGTGCCTCAGCTCTGCCACCACGGGCAGGGTGGACAGGGGCACAGGAGCAGGCCGGAGCCAGACGGGACGTGGCCAGGGAGGTCGGGCGAGCACAGAGTGGGGCTGGGGGACGTCGCGGAGGGCGATGGCGGGGGCCAAGGCAGGCAGCGCTCCCAGGAGGAGCTGGCCGAGAGGGATTGTGGAAGAGGACGAGGCATGGGAAGGCCACGGGCCTGGTTCTGGCTCCGGCTGGACTCTCCGGTGCCCCCGGCCCTAGTGCAAGGGGCTGTACAGCCTCCCCTTGGTCTCGGGGCGGGGGGGTAGATGGGAGCCAAGGGGGTGCTGGGACTCAGCAGATGGGGGCTTAGGGGCCGGACCCCTGTGGCTCAGGGCACCAGTGGGCTCCAGCTGGCTCGGGGGAGCAGTGCCACGCGGGGAGGACCTGTGGGACTCCTGCCCATGCTCATGGGCTGTGAGGGGTAGAGCTATATGTGTGTGCACGTGTGTGTGGGCCTGTGCATATGTGTGTGTGTGTACACACATGCCTATATGGGTATGTGCATGTGCAGGCATGTGTATGGGTGCAGGTGTGCGCATACGTGTAAGTGTGAGTGAGACAGGACGGCAGACCGGACAGGACAGTCATGAATTCATTCCTCCCTGGGGAGGGGCAGTGTTGGAGGCGGGGGTCAGGTTGGCCCAGGACTCCTGGGCTCTCTGGCCACCTCTGGGGAGGAAGGTGATGGGGTAGTTAGAGCCAGGCACTGGGGAGGAGCGGGGGGGGGGGCAGGATTCCTGGGTCCCATTCCCCCCAGGCTGGGGCACTGGCTGGAAGCCTCCCCTGTGGCCTAAGGGAACCCCCTGCTCCCCTGGCAATGCCTATCCCCACCCCCCTCAAAGGCTGCTTGTATTTATCCCCCTATTTATTGGCAGCAGCAGTGGGTGCGGGGCCTGGACCAGGCAGCACGACCTGGGGGGTCAGGACTGACCCCGTCCTTGCACAGCCCCAAGCTTGATGTTCACCCCCGTCATCCCCAGGGCTCCTGCCCATCAGGGCCCCCCACCCACTAACCTGCCCCATGCCGGGGCTCATGGGCTGGGGGTCCCCGGGGCCTGAGGGCACTGCAGGCTGGGGGCAGCCGGATGCCCACCCCAGCCCCTCCATGCACTGGGCTGGGAGCTACAGTGCCGCCGCCCCCCCCGGCCGTGTGGGCACCGGGATGGCATTACCAATGGGCCTGCTGAGAGCAAGGCCCTAGCCATGGGCCTCCCAGATGTGCCCACATCCAGCTGTGCCAGGGCAGGCGGCCGCAGGGTTTTGAGAGGGGCGGGGGCCGTTGCCCATGTTGGGCTTTTTTTTTATACCACTCCGGAATAAACAGCTTTAAATGGCTCTGTGGAGAAATGGCACTGATGTGGCACTGCTTTGGAGTGTGGATGGGGATGAGGCAGGGCCCCCTTGCCCCAAAGACCGTGGGGGCAGGGACTGCTGTGCACATGCCCAGGCAGCCAGGGCATCATCAGGGCTTTGGCGGGGAGGTGTCAGGCCTCCTGGGTTCTCTGCCCTGCTCCAAGGGGCATGATGCCTAGTGGGCAGAGCAGGGCAAGGGAGGGGCATTGGGTGGCAAGACACCTGGGCTCTTCTGCTATCTCTAAGGGGAGTGTGGCCTAGTGTGCCAAGATGGGGGGGTCAGGGGTTGGGGGTCAGACTCCTGGGTTCCCTGCAGGGGAGTATGACCTAGTGGGCAGAGTAGGGAGAGATGGGGGAGTGGGGGGCAGTGTTGAAGGTTAGGACTCCTGGGGTCTCTGCCCTGCTCCAATGGGAGTGTGACCTAGTGGTGAGATGGGGGGAGGGGAGGGAGTGGGTGGCAGGGAGCTGCATGTCCAGCGTGGGGCTCAAACACCCACCTCTGGAGACAGAGGGGACCACGGCCCCATCACCCTCCCCTGATGGGGACCCCATAGCACCCCCGCATCCTCCTTCCTCCCTCCCCCCGTCCCATTCAAGGAGCCAGAGGCCACTCTGTGCCCTGGAGTTTATTGTTCTCCGACACCTGTACAGTGCCGGCGCGGCCGCGCGGGGCAGGACAAGCAGAGCAAGCGCCGTCTGTACAAGCAGGGTTTGGGGCCGGGGGCTTTGAGAGCAGCGAGCACGTGCATCGGATGCGGACCACGACGGATGGGCCTGGTCTCCCCCACCTCCTCCTCTCCCCCACGGCTCTAGATGGGGCCGTAAAATCTCTGGTAGGCCTCATGGAAGCCGATGTGGTCGGCCAGCTCGTCACAGGCGGGGTTGAGCTCGCAGACCTCGCGCTTGCCCTCGAGGGGGTCTCTCACGACGCCGTAGTAGCCACTGGGGGACGGAAGGGCACAGCGTGAGCGGGGCTGGCTGAGGCTGAGGCTGCCTGAATGTGGCCACCTCTGGGGTGGAACCGGGCAGCTGCAGCGCTACGGGAGCCACCAGAGACTGCCTGGAGCCCGTGAGCAGCAGGAAGGCAGGGCCTGGGCTCAGGATACGGACAGGATCGGGGCCTTACCTGTCGAAAACGTAGTTCCGCTTCTGTCTCCGCATCAGCACGGCACTGTCGCGTCTGGACACAAAGGCTGCAGGGGCAGGAGGTGGAGGGTGTCAGAGGAGGGTTGCTCACAGCCCCCCTGCCCTGGCTTTACCCTCTGCTCCGATACCCGCCTGTCAGTCCCCAGTGCCCTGCGAGACACGGCACAGCTCCCACCCCCGCCAGCCGGCGGGACACGGGACCCAGGACTCCAGGGCAAAGCCAAGGGGCAGAGACTCACCTTCGGAGCTGGGGGACTCGTCAGCGCTGGTCGAATGGGAGTCTGGAAGCCAGGGAGAGAAGAGACTGTGAGGAGCCATCCTTTGCCCCATCCCACCTGTGTCCAACTCCTCCCGTGTCTCTGGGCTTATTGCAACCCTGCCACAGAAGCTCATTTTATCCCGGGAAAGCCACCTCCCTGCAGCCAGGCGCTTGGATTTGGAAGAAACAACCCCCACACCTTCCTGTTGTTTTCAAGCCATTCCTTCTTCCTGGGACAGGCTTGTCCCGCATCCCTCTGCCTTCCCTGCAAGCTGGCGGGGGTGGTACTGGAGGATCTCGAGCCTGCCTGGCACTTTGTGTGGGGAGTTTTAGGGGGAGTTTCGACTTCCTGCGGCTAGGATGGGTCAAGGGGCTGGACCAGATCCGGTGTCCTGAGGACCCCCCACCCCCCAACCCAGCCTGGTTGCTCTGAAAGGGTCAGATCACGGGGAGCCGTTGACCCAGGCATCGGCCACAAGTCCCCGTGGCTGCTTTTCCCCTCCCTAAATTTGGGTTAGGAAAACATTTCAAGCTCCTGGGCGTGCAAACCCCTCAAGGGGACAGGATCCCCTGCCCCATGGCAGGGGGGAGAGGACCAACTCCCAGAGCAGGATCTCAAGCCAAGAAGGTAGGAGCATGACCCTTGTTGCAGCAGTGGGGAAACCGAGGCACACGACTGGGAGGAGCATCAACTCCCCCGTCAGCTGGAGGATGGGGCCCAGGTTCAAGCTCAGGGACCGGCTGATGTCAGAGCCAGACGGCACCAGAGATCCCAGGTGTCCTGACACCGCTCTCCCTGGCTGTAACCACTTGACATGCTCCTTCGGTGTCCTGGCTCCCCTGTCCCCCTGCGCGCCACGCTCCCTTCCCCCAGCTGGGTACAAAACCGGGCATCCCAAATCCCAGACCAACAGCCATGTGTGAACCCAGGTGGCTGAAGCCCCACTCCCTGGCTATAACCACTAGTAGATGCTCCCTCGCCAGCGCTGGGTGCAGAGGGCTGCCATCCTATCTGGCCGCGGGCACACAGCACCCTCCGCTCCCCCTCACCTTTCCGGCAGAGGCACAGGGTGGCCAGGGCCAGCAGGGTCACGAGTGTCAGGGTCCTCATGGTGCTGGCAGATCTTGGCGCTCTCTTCTCTCAGCTGCTGCTTCGACGCTGTCCCCGCTTCTCCACCTGCCATTTATACCCTGCCGAGAGCCCCGGGGAAGGGGCTGTGTCCCCCCCTTATCCTGCCCCCCTGTCCCTTGCTCTGACCACGGGCCGGGAGGGCCCCGGCAGGCTCGGGCCAGGTCTATTTTGGGCTCATCCGCTCGGGCTCCGGGCTGCCAAACCAGGCAGCAATTGTGGCCAGGGCTCCTGGCCCTGTTGAGGGAAACAAGGTCGGGGGGTGGAGGGGATGCAGGGTGGGGGGGGATCAGGGGACAAACAGGACAGGGTAGGCAGCCAGAGACAGGCTGCTTCGGGGTGTCTGCTCTCCCAGCACAGAGTGCAGCCCAAGGGACTTAGAGGCCTTGTTTGAGGCCCCCCCAGATCCCTCCTCACACCTCCACATTTGGGCCTGGACCCAGCGCAGCCCCTAGGGTACTTGAGCCCGAGACCAGAAGGCGGCTTAGAGCAGCCTTTTCCCAGCCCACAGGCTCTGGTTGTCATTACCTTGATGGGATTTGAGCGCTGGTGGGAGAAAGACAGTTCTGGTGATGATTCTGCCCCTGAGATGCTCCATCGCCCCTGGTCACTGCTCCTGAGCCCTCATCCCACACGGCTTCAAGGCACTGAGAGTTAAGAGGCGAGATGCCTGGTCCCACCTGCCCAGGAGCAGTCACCTGGTCATGGGATCCAGCTGTTCAGAGAGGTCCCAGTACCAGAAGCCTGGCTCTTGGGGGCTACCGGCGGCTCTGGCTGGGCTTACGGGGTGGCCCTGGCTGTGGGATCTTTAATGGGGGGACAGTCCAAAATGGCACTGTTGATGATGGTGCAGGTGGAGCTGGACAGAGGATCCTAGGAGCATGGTGCAGGCAGCAAGGAGGGCTTGGGCCTGCAGATCACGCTCCACAGCACCAAGCCACAGGGGATGGAGGAGGGTTTGGCATGTGATGGAGGGTGGGTGGGGCAGGGCTAGGACCAACCTTCCCATCCCTGCACCTGGTGAGGGACCCAGGGTCATGGCCAGGCCCAGCGATCCCAGACTGCCTCAAGGCCCCCGGACCTGCCCCCTGCAAGCTGGAGTCCTGCTCTTGCTCAGGCGGGACTTGAACCCACAGTTCTGGGGAGCTTGGGCCAAGGACCCAACAGTGCAGATGCAGTGGGGGGCTGCCCTAGGGAACAAGCCAGACCCTGCTTCGCAGCGAGGACAGGTCCCAGCAGGGAGGGGGTGGCCATGAGGCTGTCACAGCCCTTGGGGACTGCGGGGCCCCATGGCAGTGACGTGTTTTGTGGTCCATAATTGCCGTGAGCGGTAGCCACTTCCTGCCAGGGCCACGGGGTTTCCTCTGGCTGGAAGAGCCCTAGGATGTAATTTCTGCCTCGCCATGTGGTGCCCAGCCTGTCATTTCACATGCATTTCCTGAGCCCCCGCGCCCAGGCTGGCCCCTGAGCTGGAGAGAAGGAATAGGGCAGCTGGGGCTAGAGGCCTTTGAGGCTGTGGCACAGCGCCCGAGATCTCCCTGCCACGTCCCAGGGGCCCGTGCCAGAGGCAGATGGGCTACTCCCCTCTGCAAGAGGGCTTGGCCTAGACCTGGATGCTGACTCCCCCTTGGGGAAAGCTGGAGTAACCCCCCACAACCTGCAATTATCCCCAAGGATCCTCATTCCTAGGCTCCTGCTTAGAGGTGCCCAGGTCTGGAGAGGCCTAGCCCTGGCAAGGCCCTCAAATTGGGCCTTCAAGCATGTCTGCCAAGGGACCTCACAGCTGCTTAAGACTCCTTGGGGGATAAAACTGTTTGGGGTTGGCTGGCGTGTGACCCTAGCTGGTTCCTAGGATGGGCAGAGGGTGGATCTGAAACCCCGATCCTGCTGGACCTGAACCAGCTTCTTCTGGGGTCCCAGATAGTAAACAGGGCTCCTTGCCAAAACGAACTCTCTAGGTCCCAATGAGCTGTGCAACAGCACTCAAAACCATCACCCCTCTGCCGAGGACTTGCAGTTCATGGCTGGCTCTGAATAGAAAGTATCTTATTTTGTGCCAGTGCTCTCCAAGCTGGCACTCCTCTTTCTGACCTTAACTGCACCCCGGACTTCCAAACCCTATAAACGCAGCTCTGCCTTGCAAGGCGGAACTGCAGGGAGGAAGAAAGAGCTCTAGCGCCCAATTTAAGCTGACCACAGGCTCCGTCGAACAGACCCATCAACCACAGAGCACGAGCCAAAAGCAAAGGGCTGCCAGCCGGGTTTGCTTAGATTATAATGCAACAAGGGAAAGTTTCCGAACAGAAGGAGGAAAAACCATATCAAGGGAGGTCACAGACCCTGCGACTGCTTCTAACTGCAGCCAGGGAAGCTCCAGTCTATATTCTCAAGGCAAACCTTGCAGTGCTGCAGGGGGGAATCGGATCCCCTTTTACCTGGTAAGTACTTTGGGATTTATTACTCGATGAAGCTAGACCCCACTGACAGAGTAGTGCTGGCACCTGGTGCAAGGGGTTTACAGCTAATCTAGAACTAGTCACACCAGCTTCTCTCCACCCTCCAAGACTGGGGCTCTACAGTGCTAGGTGCTGCACAAACACCCAGAGCAGATGAAGGAAGCCTGCTTCTTCCCCATGGCCACAGATGAAAGGAATCTCTGGGTTTATCTCCTGACAGTGCTAACACTGCGTGGCACCCCTGAAAAGATGTCAACACCCCAGGGTGCTGTGTGACATCTGCTTGAAAATCACTGGGATAAGCTAAGGACTGTGGCCTAGTGCTTAAAGTAGTCTGAGAAACCCCGTCTGTCAATTCACTGCATAGGTGGAAGGAAACAGCCAGACCTGCCCAGCTGCAAGAGGGTCAACTCCTAACCGGGGAGCTGTGTGCAGAGTGGGGGAAAGGAGACTGAAGGAGAACAGCATCATCTGTGCAATAGTTGGGGACAGCTGGGGATGGACCAGCTGTGTGCAGAGTGGGGAAAGGAGACTGAAGGAGAACAGCATCATCTGTGCGATAGTTGGGGACAGCTGGGGATGGACCAGCTGTGTGCAGAGTGGGGAAAGGAGACTGAAGGAGAACAGCATCATCTGTGCAATAGTTGGGGACAGCTGGGGATGGACCTGCAGGACTAGATGACCTCAAGGTTCCTTCCAACCCTTATTTTCTAGGATTCTCTGCTCAGATCTAAACACTCACAAGGCAATAGGGTTGAGAGTCAAAGGCTTAAGGTCAAGACCCACAAGCCGAGGGTCTCTGGACCTTGACTCTGGAAGCCTCCACACGTGAGCTTCTTGAGGCCCTTGGCAGAGTTTTCCAATGGGACCTCTCAAAAGCAGAATGGCTGGAAATTAGCCAGCTTTCCGTGCTGAAGTGGCTTTTCTCATCTCATACTGGCAGGGAAAGGTTAAAAAGACAGCGTGTTACCAACATATGTTTTTATTATGTCAGCGTGCCCATTTCCAAGCTGGCCCCCCCATGTGCCATGGTGGCATGGCTGCGAGCAGATGGTGCAGCTGCTCATATGCTGTCTGGCATCTATAAACGGTTTGGTTGATGGCAGCCCAGCACTGAAAGTTCCTTTCTTTTCAAGCTTGCAGTGTGGGTCATTGATCATTTGCTGGATAAGGCAGTGCTACAGCTTTAGGCAATGCAGGTGTAATGCTAAAATACGTGCTTATAACTAGACTGTGTTAAAAGTTAGGACTTTTCCCTCAAACCTTCCCTGGTTCATTAGTTTCAAGGTACATTAGTCATAAATTACCCAGTGATCACTGGGGAATGCGAGATCCTCAAACAGGCGATTTCTCTTCAGCAAGAGAAAGCTGCGTCCAGTTTTCAGAGCTGTGAATGCTGTCTGTGTGCTTCAGAGGCATCCCACCTCCCCAAACATCCTCAAGGCTTTGCCAGCAAACGAGACCCGGTTGTGAAAGTCTCCCCTGCTTTCTCACTCAGGCTCCTTGAATGCCGCGATCAGTTCTCTCTGCTCTTTGCTAATTGCCTGTGCAGAAGATAATGATTTTTAACCCCCCTTTGAACAAATCCATGTTGGGGATACAAAGCAGCATTGATGGAAACAGCAGCATCACTTCCCTGTATAGAGGCAGGATAATGTCGCACTGTTGACAGCATGGGCAGAATCCAGCCCATACGTGCTGGCCCAAGCATAGCTCCATGGGGTGGGTTGACATGCAGCATGCACTGCATGTGAGATGTCACACGCGTACATGAGCACAGGGGTAGGATGAACCAACACATTCGAACAAAGCCATGCGTTCGAGGCCAGCTCTTCCAATGAGTCCAGCTTCAATTCAGGCACTTCACTTAAATGTCTGATTTCCCCAACATCCAAACCAGCAGTTCTCAACCTTTTAGACTTGAGAACCCCCTCTTCGGAAAATGCCAGCTCTTGGCTTTCACTTTTGACTATGAAAAAATACTAGAGGGAGCCTTCTGTTAGAAGGAACTCAGCAAACCCAGGCCAGGACAGTGTGGTTTTGACACTAGATTCTGACTGCAAACAGGTTGTCTGGTGAATAGTGTGTAGCTGTCTGCATGTCTAACAGCGCTTATATTTTGTGGCACCCTTTAAAGGATTTCAAGGCACCCTAGTTGAGAATCACTGGTCCAGACACTCAATGCCTGATTTCTGAGGAGCTCATGGGATAAAAATCCATTCTCTGGTGAGGAGAACAGTTTGATGCCCCCAGGCGACACTCTGGAGTCCTGCCCTTGTGATAACAACACGCCCCATCACACCCCACTTCCCCTCTCACTGCAGAGCTGTTACAAGATGTCCTGAGAGTTGTCTAACTAGATGCATAAAAGCAGTGATTTGTACAGTGAAGCCATACACTGGTAGCAGGCACAATTATCCCATTAACTGAAAATAAGCAGATGCGATGCTGCAAGGCTATACTGGAGACTTGAGGATGACGTGTCCATGCAGGATTTTAACCACTTATCCTAGTGTGGCTAATTGCGACCTGGACTGCTGAGATACCCCATTTCCCTGATGATTCTGGGGGGTAGGGATAGTGTGAGCAAAGAGGATGGAAGTGTTTTACCTGCCAGGTTTGCTTGTGACTCTGTATCCGCTGTTGCAGCTCTGCGATCCGCTCCCGCCCAGCCAGGACAGACTCCACCAGCTTCCTGTTTTCCTCCTTCTTTTCTTTCAGGAGCTTTTGCAGCTGCATTGCGTGCTTCAGGTAGTACGGCACCAAGGCACTGCGAACGTCCTCCTCGGGGATCCCACTGGGGCGCCTGCCAGCAACAGGGATGTTGCTAGAAGGGAGGATGTATTGGGGCTACACCTCCCTAAATCAACAGCAGACTTCACTGGCATAATTGATTCAGCATTAGAATACTGGTCCCCTGGCAATGACGAAGCCAGATACTAGAGGCTACCAAGGGAGGCAAACCCAGCCCCGAATACTTGTGTTGTCACAGAAGGGTTGGGAAAGGTGAGGAATCCTTGCAGGGACTCATGCAATTAGCTAACTGCTTGCGGCATAAGACTTGACTATCCATCGCGTACCCACAGCACAAGTCATAGGCCAAAAGGTTATCAGTTTCCTCTTCAACAGAGTAAGATACTATTCCCAGTCCACACTTGTGGTGTATTTGTCCACTGAAACTGTACAAGTAGCAGTGTTGAGGGATGTTCAGTACAAGAATTATTTTGAGCTGACTTCCCCCCTGACCGTTGGCTCCACTGCAGTGGCCCAAAACATGGTGTTCTGGCACAGCCCAAGTACAATTAGAGGCCTTGGCCAGAAGTCCAGATGGGCTCAGGCTGCTTGCCCTGAAAGCCCCCTTGGCACTGATTTCTGGGCCAAATTCACTGCTGTGCAGAGAGCCAGCAAGAGATCTAGGCACTGCCTGAAGCCATGGAGGTTTAAATTCTGAATTGAGTCAATTCACCCTTTGAGAACCAAAGGAACATATTGCTCACGAGGGCCAAGAACTTCCCTTACCATGCAGGCTCTTTCCGATTCTTTGCTTCCTCCACAATCTTATCCAATGAGTTAAAGAGTGCCTCGAGGTTCCCCTCTTCCTTGATCTCATGAATCTCCTCCTGCAGAGAAGAAACACCAGGAGACTCAAGACCAGTAACAAACTGCTGCAGAAGGCTCACGTCTTCTCATTCCCACAGCCCTTTCAAGATCTTACAAAGGCAGCCAATTATCAGCTAAATTCCTGCTATTCAACCAAGTACAATCTTTCTCCCTACCCCAGTTATTAATCTTTTTTTTTGCTTTAAGCAGAACACATTGCTAAGAGAAAGGAAAGGCTATTTGTAAATAAAGATTTTTTCCCCTCTTTGTTCTTACCCGAATAGAAGTCTGCAACTGCAAAATAAACTGATCATAAATACTTCGGGTCATTTCAGGCTGGAGTTTGTAGAAGCGATGGTAGCAGTTTGCAAACCTCTGATAACTGCAAAAGAAAAATGCAAGCCAGACAAGAGGAAACTACAGTTACCAGACTGGAAAAGGCAACTCCAATCTCCAAATTTACACTAGAAGGAGGACAATATGGAAACAAACACAATGTTCTGAAACACAGAGTCAAAACCAAACAGTTCACAAGCAATGAACTACACACAGCTCCGATCCCCACACCTCTATATATTGGTTGGCCTAACAAAATAAGGCCAATTCTTTTTAATGATCTGTATTCACCGTGACCCATGAGGAAGCGAGTTCTGCTAATTCAGCAACATCAACACAAACCCTCCGATATCGAATCACAGACAAGGAGGGTGGGAAGGGACCTCGGGAGGTCACATCTAGTCCAACCCCCGGCTTAAAGCAGAACCAGCCCCAACTACATCATCCCATCCAGGGCTTTGTCTAGCCAGGTCTTAAACACCTCCAAGGACAGAGACTTCACTACCTCTCTGGATAACCTGTTCCAGTGTTTCCTGGTGAGAACATTTTTCCTAATATCCAACTTAACCTCTCTTGCTACAACTGGAGCCCACTGCTACTTGTTCTGTCACCTGCCCCCACTGAGAACAGTCCAGCTCCATCTGCTTTGGATTCACCCTGCAGGGAGTTGAAGGCTGCTATTAAATCCCCCTTCAGTCTTCTCTTCTCCAGGCTAAATAAAGCCAGTTCCCTCAGTCTATCCTCACAAGTCATGTCCTCCAGCCCCCAAACCATTTTTGTTGCCCTCCACTGGACTTTCTCTAATGTGTCCACATCCTTTCTGTAGCGGGGAGCTCAAAACTGGACACAGGACTCCAGATGTGGCCTCATTAGTGCCAAATAGAGGGGAAGAATCACTGCCCTCAATTTGCTGGCAATGCTCCTACTCATGCAGCCCAGGATGCCGTTAGCCTACTTGGCAACAAGGGCACACTGCTGGCTTCTATTCAGCTTATTGTCCACCGTCACCCCCAGGTTGTTTTCTGCAGAGCTGCTGCCCAGCTAGTCACCCCCAGCCTGTACCAGTCCATGGGGTTCACTTCTACATTTTGCTTGTTATACTGTGGTGACAGAATACAGCAGTGACAAGCAGGAAAGCACTTGGGAAGCCTTTGAAATAAACTAAACTAAAGCTAGGTCTAAGGTGACCAATGAAGGTAAACAGGATAGAGCCTTAAGGCAAGCTGGTGTTTAAGGCAGTCCCTGCTGCTGGAGGAGGGGCGGGGGAGCAGTTAACGACATGGCGGGGAGGGGGGGCTTCCCACAAAACAACAGCTGTTTTTTTAATTTCTGGCAGAAGCAGGGTAGAGTGAGGCCTCACTCTGGTTGATATTAATGCCTGCACAAGCACATGTGAGTTCAGTGACTGACACTGCCTTACAGGAGTGCACCATACCTCTGCTCCTTCAAGAACTTCAACAAAAAACACTCCCCCCCACCCCCCCAGGTTGTGCAAGCACCTACTCTGGATAGCTTTAAGGAATGCCTGGATGCTTATCTTGCTGGGGTGATTTGACCCTAGCTGACTTCTCGCCCCCGGACCGGGGGCTGGACCCGATGATTTTGCAAGGTCCCTTCCAGCCCAAATGTCTATGAAATCTATGACGATCTGACCAGAGGCTCCTTAGTGAAAAGGGCTTGGCAGGTGCCTGGATGGGACGAGGGGTGTTCTTTCAAATCCTTGAAACCCTCTGCCTAAGGCTGTGGGAAGGAAGGGTGGAGGCAAACTGGAAACATGTTCTCCTACAAGGGGTGGCTCAGAGGTTAAGACTTGGTCGCCAGGCAGCCCAGAGATGCAGAACAGGCTGGCCTGGGTGCAAATTTGAGGGAGAGGAGCAGGATGCAGGTCCCAGGATCATAGGAAAGCCAAGCTGGTGGGAGGCGACATGTCTCAGCCAGCCCCCGGGTGAGGCAGGGCAGCCCCCGACTCACATCTCAGCCCCGTGCCTCGTACACCCATTTCTCCTGAATAGCAGGGTGTGTGTGTGTGTGGAGGTTGTAGCTGTGTTGGTTTAAGGAGGTAGAAAAGTCACTCCCTCAGCAATCTCTCAGATCTAAACCTCCAAGGGATTACACACATACACCTTCCCTATATCTATAGAGTTACATAACCATAGACAAGTTTTTGCAACAAAAGGGGGGGGGCTGGAAGGCTCCTCAGGGGGTGATCTCACTCCACCCATGCAACAGGGACCGTTCACTGCGCCCAGGCGGAAGGGTCCAGGCCGCTCCGCGCATATGACAAGGGGGCAAATGCCCCCAGGCTGGCGAGAGCCCCACACCCCCCTCCCCTCGCAAGACTCTGCCCAAGTCCAGATCTCACGAAATGTCACCGAACTCTGGTGGGACTTCAGGGCGCGTCCCTTCACACCTCCAGCGACTTTCCACCCGAGTTCTCGCGAGCTCTCTCCTCCCCTCACCTGCCCGCCGCTACCAGCTTCCCCAGGAAGGTCTCCACGATGGTGTCGAAGAGCTCCCCGCGGCCCGGAGTCGCCTCATCCGCCGCGGAGCCGGCCCCCGCGTCCCCCCCTCGCTCCCCGCCGCCAGCCGCCTCCATCTTGAACCGCCAAAAAGCTTCGAGCGGGGCGGGCCCGCCCACCGCCTCTTCCCATTGGCTGCAGTGGCAGCATCTCGATTATTGGCTCATTGGGGGCACGTGGCCCGAGCTGTGCATGGCGCTTGCGCAGTGCATTGCTGATGATGCTGTCCGCGCGCTGCTCCTCGCCAGCGGTCCGGGCCAGCCGCTGGGCTGCACGCCTGTGTCCACCTCCCCGCTCAAACATAGGTGCAGAGCCCTCCCTGTGTTCCCCCCGCCCAGGAAAGACCGTAATTACCGTAAATAATTACGGTAATTATCGTAAAGACCAGATTTATAAACTTATTGTCGAAATCTATCTATATACGACCATTTCAATCCTTGTATCCTTTACCACCAAGAAGTGTAAAAGTGTTCAAAATGTACGGTAAAATTGGAGGGGTGGAGGTTGTAGCTGTGTTGGTTTAAGGAGGTAGAAAAGTCACTCCCTCTCCAATCTCTCAGATCTAATCCTCCAAGGGAATTCACAAAACACCTTGCACAGACAAGCCTACAAACTTCACTTCATCAACCTGCTTGGATACAAAAAAAGGTCACGCACTAAATAGAGACATTGGCTTTATGACATATAACCCGGGACTTCTTACCATCTTTAATTTTCCTCGAGCCTGAGGAAGGGCACATGCCTGAAAGCTTGCAGAAAAAGATAATTTTTTTGTGATGGTTTAGCTGGTTTAATAAAAGGTATCATCTCTGAACCAAGAGTTCTAGAGTTTTGCATTTTTTGTCTCAGACCAACACGGCTACCAAATACATCCCTGAAACAGGCAAACCTTCCACTTTTTACCAGCGATTCTCATTCCCTTCTCCCCTTGGCCTTGTGTCTCATCCTTTGGCTAGTTACATTCATCCCCCATCCCCTCCCAACCAACCCACCTGTCTCTCACCTGCAGACCACCTCAATTTACATTGACTGGCTTTCCTGCTTCCACCAGCCTCTGCCTACTTTACCACAAGATGCATTTGCATATTTACTTGTATAGTTTTTCAGTGTATAATAGTTTTTCAGCAAATACGATAATTTTGAACTTCCAATACAATAATTTCATATTTAAGACCCAGCAATAATTAGCCTTCCCCTCTGATTTCCTGCCTCCAGCATTGCTGCAGTAGGTCATTACAACAGCATCAACCTGTGCACCCCACAGACCAATGCAATAAGAGTTATATCAAAGTAAATCTTAACTTATGAATAAGTATATAAATCAATAAGCAGGAAATAAATGAGAATGAACTACTTAAGACTACATCTATATATGCACATGGGGTAAACAAAGCCCATGCTCTGTTCTTGTGAGAGAGAGAGAAACCTTCACCTGGAATTTTCTGCTTCTGGCACAGCCACTATGGATTATGACGCTATCAGGTCAGATGGTATCCAGGTTGTAGCCATATCAACCTGATATCAAATCAGAAGGCAGGTAGACATGCACCCTTATAGACTAACTAAATACAATTTACACACACCCACCTACCCACTCACACAGGCCAGCTAAAGAAACATCTGATCATATTACACAGGCTAAATGAGATTTGTACATACTTATTCATACAAGTGTATATAGAAATTTCATTTATATATTTAGTCTGTGTGTGTGTACATCCTCCCCCATAATATATACCACATTCTCTCTCTCTCTCTGGTTGCCTTGCTGCAATAAATGGCTCCTGCTGCATTGATGGAGGTTAGATTAGATGTGACCTCCTGAGGCCCCTTCCTACCTGCACTGTCTATGATTCTATGACCCTGCAAGAGCAGGCTGGACAAGGCACTGGGCTGTGATAGCCAAGTCAGAGACAACCCTACCTCGAGCAGGGGCCTGGCCTAGATGACCTACCATCTCTTCCAGTCCAACTTTCCTATGATCCTAGGAACCCCACCCTGCTCCTCTCCTCCAAATTAACATACAAACCAGTCTATTCTGCATCACTGAGCTGCCTCTGGATTATTTTTACACCACCCTCCACCACACACACCATTCCCCCCTAAATGCAAACCTAAGAAGCATCTGATCATATTTTATATATAGACTAAATGAGAGTTACCCATATTTATACATACAACAAAATCACATTTATACATTTAGTCAATCATAGGGGAGGTGTGTGTGCGCACACACATTATATAATATATATCACATACACACACAATATATAAATATCATATTACACACACACCCCCCCTCCTTACTTAGCTAGTTGATAAGGATGCCATGTCTACACTGCCTTTTGTCTTGATATTGTCATAATCCACCAGGACTGTGCTAGAGGCAGGAAATTCAAGGTGAAGGCTCTTCTCTCTCTTGGGAGAGTACAGGAAGTCTGTACTCTATGCTGTGTGTGTATTTCTGGATGTAATCTTATTTAGTTGCTCTGCAGTGGATATATATCTACCCTGCCTTCTGACTTGATAATACATTCGAAGCACAAGCTTTCCTGAACCCAAGTTCACTTGCTCAGATGCTGGGAAAGAACAGCCTAGAGCAGAATATGAAGTGGAAGGAGCAATCAAAATGCAACACCACGGGCTATCTCTGCAAAGATGGGAAGCAACGTGGAGCAGGCACCGTTCTAGGTGACAGTCCAACTGAAGCCATCAGGCAAGAAGGAAATATTGTCCCAGTATTTAAGACAACACTAGGTTTATACTCAAGAGTGTAAAGCTAAATTCAGTGGAGCTTTATACTAGCCTAAGACACTGAAGTAATCAGGCCACCTTCCACTTCTCATACATTTTTCCTCTGCTATAAGCATGGAATACTTTGTTACACCAAATCATGCTGGATAAAGTTGCCTTGCAAGCATGCCAACATTTAAACTACTGAACCAAGCACTGTGCATGAGGAGAGGGTGAAATAAATAATAAAAACTTTAATTAGACTTCCAAGACTTGTTACAGTGCAAACAGTGAAACCTGTTTAATATACACAATACATTCACTCAGTATCAAATTGCAGAGCAGGCACCAAGTCATATTGTTCTGTACTCCCACTGCGATGGACGCAGGCAGGCTAGTCGAGACATTATAGCTTACAGACCTTTTCCGCTCCCCACACCCCATTCCAAAAGGCCATCTCATGGAGACCCTTGATTCCAGCATAGCAATTATTTTGAAACAATGGAAGCGTTGCAAAGACCCATTTCCCAGATTTCTTCTTACACACCAGTATTTAGGTATGAGAAGGTTCAGATGGCACCCCGATATTTTCAAAGACAGAAGTGTGCCATCTTCTCAGGCCTAAATGCTTATGAAGTTACCTATAGGTGTTTGCACTTGGGGTTAAGACATGCACAGATCTCATCAGGAAACAATTACACTTGCTCACCAGATACCAGAAGGGGAATCATCTACTGCATGTTAAAATCAGCAGCATATCAGAAAGACTGGAAGGAGAGAGGTCACGAGACTAATTTGAAAATATCCTATAACAGATAAGCAAACTTCAAGGAAGGAAGATACCGTACCACTGCAAATGGTCACAGCAGGTGAAGAACAGATTTGTTCCAGGGGACACTGGAGCAGAACCATAAAAAAAATAAAAAAATTAACCAATATAAATAAAAGGTGCTTCAATTCCCTTGCGATTTATCTGCTGTGACAGCAAAGAATGATCTAGCCACAAGCAGAAGGGTTGACGAATAGAAGATACTGTCTATTCTACTGGGAAACCCCTGGGGTAAGCCCCCACCTGAGTCAGATCTTAAAAGACCGAATGAACTAGAATTAGGCTTGGTCATTAAATAAAAGTGATCAATTAAGTCTGAAGGACGTGGGGAGGAGGAATAATCTGAGGTGGGCACAAGAGAGATTGGAGGAGCTGCCTGTTGGACTCCAGGAAACAGAGATTAATCAGGTTTTTCTGCAAAGCTAAAGCTATTCTGCCCTTTGTAGGAGTTAAATCCCGGCCAGTTCAACTGGATGGCACTGTGGAGGGGCACCACTCACTTGAGATCAAGTCTGTTTCAGAAGAGAGGGTCAAGTCACTTCTGGGTGCTACACATGGCACTAATATTTTTTTCAGTGTGTTTAATATTACACACAATCCTTTTTGCTGCGTCAGTTTCTCAGCTGGCATACTGTGGGAAAGCAACATCTTCAAAGAAGAAAGTGCACCTGTGAGACCATGGAGATTGGCAAAAGACCCAAGAGGAAGTAGAGTGCTCAGAATTCATATTGTAACTGATGAAGTTCCAAACAAAATGCATTCCTTAAGAGTTTTGGGTTTTAATTATATAAAGGACTGTGGGTGCTCTCATCTCATTTACTGAAAAGTGACAGTGTCCCTTAAAAATGAAGAAGCTTCTTATCCTTCCTCCTGGCAGGTAAGTGTCCCCAGATCCCAGTATCCCATCTCCTCCTGCAGATCAAGGCTTGAGACTGTCCCACACTGAACCATGTGCAGCATCCAAAAGACAGGATTAGCACCGTCATGGCAGAATCAGCTCTTCTGGAGCAAAGCAGGTTTCAAACACAAATATCTTTTAGCAAGGAGGAAAAACACAAAACAACAACAACAGCAAAAATCAAACTGAGAAGGGCTCCTATGAAGCACATGATGCTTTCAGCAGGTTTGTCCCAGTGGCTCAGGTGTGAAATCTCTCATTTAAAGAGCCCAGTTCTTTGTAGCAGTGTTACCAGCTTCTCTGGCCTGCCTGGAAAAGGTTCAGGCTCAAAAAATGGTAGAGTGCAAAATGTAGTTCCTTACGGCTAAATTCCATCTTTCCTTGATTTCAGCAACAGCTACTGTGAGGGCCTCTGAAGGGAGATTTCTGGCCAGTTGGCTCATGCTCTTCAGTCCCTTTAGGATAAAATTTCTAGCAGCCGCAACACACAATGTTCGGTTAGATCAATTATGCAGTGCACCGTTCAATTATTAGAACAAGGAGAGTTACCGAGAGCAACACAGCTCCTGAGATTTCAAGACTTACCCATTAGAAACCACAAGTTACCTGCCTGAGTTAGGAAAACCTGTTTTCCAATGAAGGATGGTTCGTTTCTTTTGGGATGTCATTTCATTTTGCACTTACCAAAGTGCTGAGGCTAACAAAACATAACAAACAATATTCATCTATATAACTGTTAGGCGTACGTACTTCATATCATGTTTGGAAGTATACACACACAGAAGCTCCTTTTCCCCCTGATATCTGCTCCAGGACTTGAGGGTGAGAAGCCCAAGAAGTTTGAATCTCTTTCTTTTTCCTGGTTTACCATTTCAACCATGCCCCTGCACCCCAAAAGTTTGTGTGGAAACCCACTTTGTCCATCCTTTTAAGGGCTCTTGCACCAGATCAAGGATGGGAGTATGCTGAAGGGAGTTCTACATTTTGTATTCCTGCACAGATCCCACAAGAGGATAGAGGCAAGACAAGATGTTGGACTGTACCAGCTAGTCACCTCCAGGCACATTTTTTACCTGTAGCATCTCTTCCTGCTCAGTCTTAGTTTGATAACCAAGTGTATGATGTCTTAGCACCTTTGCAGTGATGGTTTTAACCTCAGATCACCCCCCAAGGAGACCTGGAATGTGAAGATTAAGTGATTTACTCATGTTTTGTGGGGAAGGTGATTTGTGTTGCACCCCAGAGTCGACTGTACTGTCTTCATTGCAGCAGATGTTAAATAGCAGAGGTTTGGGGCCTCTGAGAAGCCCGTACTATAGGGGCCATAAGACCAGCAGAGCTGGAGTGAGAGGAGAGCCCATCAGCAGAGGTCAAGACTGAATACTCTATTAAGGGAGTGATACCTACAACAGGAAGCCAGGTATCAGCCCTAAATAGACACACCAACCACCTGGAAGCAACTGCTTAGAAGCAACAGACTCAATCTTACCCACCCCTGGTTCTTATGACAAGCTGGGGCCAGCAATGCTTCTGGCTTGGCTTCCACCCTGTCATGAGGCACGAACCTGGAGTAATGTGACCAATGCAGCAGAATCCAAGGCGCCAACTGTGGGACTCTGCTTTCCAGCTTGATCAGGAGGGAGGGGAGGAGTCCCAGCTTGAAAGAAGTCTCCTTACAGCAAGAAGAAATTCTCCATCCCTCTGATCACCTGCACAGAACTATTTAGTCTCAAGGAGCCAGAACGTGCATGTCTATCCAGCCTACATGGGGTGGGGTGGCAGCAGCACACGTCTTCCTCTCATTTTGCTTCAGCTCAATCCAGTCCCAGCCATGCTCAGACGTTCCCACCAGACTCTGGATTGGTTTGTCTCTGAAGATGCTGCAAGGGGAGCAGGGGCGGGGAGACGATGACAACAGCAGCCGTTTCCATAGGACATCGAATATTTACACTCACAATTTACAAGGCCACAGAAAAACCTGGCAGTCCCTTCAATAAACAAGACTTCCCACTCAGAAATAAAAGAAATATATATAGCTGATTAAAATCTGCAGTAGGTGTCATAATTGCCATGGGCTATAATGAAAAGCCAACTCAAATGATACTTAACTCTAGTACGCATCAACAGCTACTAGTCAGACATTTGGAAGAAGAGCGAGGAAGTGAAACCGATTCCAAGAATATACAAAAAAAAGATAATTATGTACAGATCTATTCAGAACGTGGTCGGCACGGCTTCTGAGACCGTGCCAGGCTTCTGCTACACTCCTCCCCCATCTGGTACAGGAAAAATGTGGGTGTCTGGACAGCTTTTCTCGTATTTTATAGAAACAAAGTAATAGATTACAGATTTTTCCAATTCCCCTCTATCAAAACCAATGCTATTAGCACACTTTCCAATGGGGGCCCTGGTAGAGTTTGCTGGAATTCGCCCTGCTGAGACATTTGGCAAAGATTAAAATCCACATAAAGACTAAAACTTTGTCATTGTTTGAAACCCAAGAGTCTTTAATTTAAAAATAGGGGCTCGGAAATGGGTCAGGCTTACTTGCACACTTGGGTGCTTGGGAATGAATCATCACAGGCCAAAGATGCTGCATTCTGGAGCCAGAACTCACAGCAGTAGGTTGGATTGGTGGCCAAATCTGAAGAGACAGACGCTTCCATCTTCTGGCGCGAAGCCTGGACAAGCCTGCAATCAAGACCTGGCTGTGCCTCCAATGAGCTTTCAACCGTGAAAATGGCCCAAAAGACATGGGGTTTGTAAGGTTTCTCCCTCACCGTTTGCTACCAGTGTCTTGAGTCCATGAACTCTGGGCGGAGACTTAGCTTCTTCAGCGTTTCGTAGCCTACCACAATGACGATGGTGGAAGGGGTAGCTGAGATGATGCGGGCAGAGAGGCCTTTGGTCAGGCCCCAGGGGCCTTCCTCTGCCATAAGCTGCTTGAACGTGAGGATGATGGAGCTTTTGCCTTCCACCTGCAAAGCCCAGAAGGAGATGGTTAGGAGAGAGAGCTGTGTGGAAAGGCCGCTCCAGCAGGATACTCGAGCAGTGTCAGGGACAGCAGCTCCAAGCACAACTCACTAAGAGGTTACTTTGCAACACCAGTGACACAGTCCTGCCCTACCCTCATCCCTGCCTCAACATCCAGGTGCTGTTTGGTTTTTGCATGATGCAAAAACAGAGGAACTAGCAAGCCAGAGCAGACTAGCGAGCCATCTGGCCTGGTGTCCTGGCTCTGAGGAGCAAGAGCCAGCTAGAGGAACCAGGAAGGAACCTAAAAGGCCTTGATGGGGTTTCCTCCAAATACTGCATCAGTCCCTGCCTCAGGTTCCCTACTCTCAAGCAACAGCTGGTCACCCAGCTCTGCAGCCTGTACATCAGTGGAGTTCCCAGCCCCTGGATTTCATGCCCTACCATGATGGGCACTGTTGCTGTTCAGACATGCAGGGTGCAGCAGCCAACAAGACCAGTGCACCACGCTGGACCTCCTGTTCCTCCTCCAGCCTCACAACTGCCTTCTGCTGCTTGCACTGCAAATATGCCCATCCAGGCCTGGCACTATGACTCTGTCTGTCCCACAGCTTCTCTTGCTGGGGAGGCAAGGGCTGACACAATGACCCGAGCTTCCCCCTTAGTTTCAGGCTCCTCTGTGATCCCCATCCCACTAAGCTGGTTGTTGATCTTTAATCTCATCACCAGGGAAGTATCTGATTAGTCACAGGCAAGATTAAGTCCAGCTGCCTTAAAAGGCCACATTCCCTCAAGTGAACAGTTACAGTGATACACTGATTAGGGAGAGTGAGGCATGGAGAGGAAGGCTAAGACCCCTAAATGTGTCACAGCCCATGGAAGCACCCAGCATTAAATGTTTGTAGACACTGAGAAGCGATTAAGCGATTCCCCTGAGACGGCAGGGATCGGGGCAGAGCTGGTACCAGGGCCCACATCACATATTCCCCAGTCCTGCTGCTCTTGAGTCCAGGCCAGGCCCTCACCTGTACACGAGCCCGGATGACATCCATTGGGTTGGTGAGCGTGGAAGCTGTGGCAGCAGCAAGTGGGCCCGAAATGGCTTGGAGGAGGAGGTGTGGACAGTCCTTTGGCGTCAGGCGTGAGAGCTGTTCTGGGAACAGGAGGCAGAGGGATGTTATGGACACAGGCATGGCCATGGATGGATCCCTGACTGCTCTGTACCAGCTTCATGTGGCATCTGCACTCCCTACCCGCACCTCTCAAAAAAGGCGGGATCACCATCACACAGGGGCTACATGTCCCTCAGCATCCCATGTCCACCCTGTCAGGAAGGTAGGATCCTCTTCATCCAAGGACATGGGGCCTGTGTCCTGCTCCCATGACCAAGTAGTGAGGATATTATGGGCTTCCTGCAAAGATCAGCAATAAAGCAACTCTTCCTTTAGCTTCTGCAGCCAATTCCCAACCTTGCACCCTGCAGCAGCCCAGCTGAGCGAATGAACCCTCAACCATTAGACATCCCTGGTGGCTTGCTATACAGAAAACCCTTTCCAGTCACTAGCTGCAGCTCTGATCCAACTTAGGCCCCAGCATACCATGATGGCGCCTCCCCATGTCACAGCAAAAATCTTCTTTCACCTACCTGCATAGAAGTGATAGAAGGGCCACCACACAGCGCTGTTAGGAATATAGGTGAGAAGAGAGGCCACGTAGCCCCTGTAGAAGCCCCTCAACCCGTCGGCCCTGAAGATCTGCACAATGACCTCCTTGGTCTGGCCAAAGACAAGGGACCGCTTACAGTCCGAGTTCTGAATACGGAATCTGCCCATCGTCTCGTCTTTACGCTGCATCATGAGGTGCTGAGAGACTACATCGATGGGCACTGTGATGCTCTGGGCCACCAGTGATGCCGAGCCACCAGCCACCAGTGACTTGACCGTGTTGCTATTGCTGTAGCATGCCACGTACTTGCGGGTGAGCTCGTAGGTGGTCACATAGCACTGGCCTGAAATGAGCGTGAAGGTGTTGACCAGGAAGCCACGGTACAGTCCGGCTGCCCCCTCTGTCCGCAAAATCTTGACGAAGGCGTCAAAGGTGCCATTGTAGAGGCTCTTGCCCTTCTGGACCTGCAGGCGTGTGCGGATGAGCGTGAAGGGGTAAACGCTCACCCGGATCATCATGGTCATGCAGATGCCGAACACATAGAACTTCTTCTTGTCCAGGTGTTCCCATTCGATGATCTGGATGTTTCGTTTGTCCTGCATGGCTCCCTGCAGCAGACAGGGGGAAAATGAATGCCCAGGGGATATGCCACTCCACGACTGCCTCACGCAGGCCCAGCCTTACTGGGACCCTTCCAGCTAGCCAAGGTACTGAATGAAAGCCACCTTGAAACCACTCACTGCTACAAGCAGTGGCACGGATGGGTTCTATGGAACAAGGGTTCTAGATTCCCAGGCAACAAAATGTTGTTTTGAGGATGCCACCATCAGCTAAGAGCCAACCTGCAGGCAAGGTTTGGCATTCAAAGACCAACACAAAGCAGAAGATGGGGACGGGAACATATTGGGTGAGATGTGCAGCTGGCTAACTCGTGCCTCAGGCATAGATGAGTCCACATTATGATTGCTCCATCCAAGATGTTGCAGGACCCTGGGGGTAGGTATTGCTGGGTCTGCCAGGTAACAGGAGCAGGAGCTGAGCCTTGGTCTGATATGCCAGGCACAGGATGGGACCTGCTGGTCATATCACACCAGCTCTCCAGAGCAGGGGAGACACTTTGGCACATCACTTCACCTCTTTGTGCAAGGATTTCTCCCTCTCACACAGCCTGCCAACTTGTGTGCAGTGCAGTGAGATGTAAGCACAGGGATACAGCATGTGCCAACTGTTACCTTCTAGTGAACTTGCAGAGGAGGAGAACCGACAGGCAACCAGTGTCGCCTCCTCCTGGTCATGCTGAGCTTCCAGCTGCTGCTGGCCTCCAAGATCCTGCCCTCCAGGTCCCAGGGTGTCTGCGAAGCAAAGGGCAAGACATGAGTTTTCCGAGCACGTCTCCACACTCGCTGCCCAAGTCGCACCCGTCTGCTTTCCTTGCCCCTCCCACCTTCCCTTGCCCACAGAGCCTGGAAACACAAGTCCATGGAGAAGTGAAGAGAGGGGGCTGAAAGGAGGAAGATGAGGAGGAAACAAGAGCAGAGATTCAGGTGGGCCTGGAAGGTATGTCTGGGAAGACAGTGTTAATGGAGATCCCCAGATCAAGGAGCTCCCAGCCTGGAAGAAGCAGCTGGCTGTACTTTACAGCTTAGGTGAGCAAAGATCATCAGCCCTTGGGATTACTAGCCAATCCTCCCTGCCACCAGCACCCTGCAGCAGCTGGCAATCCGTCTGCCTTGGCAGTGTGCAGAGAGTGGGTCACCAGGCTCAGAGCTGGGAAGACACTTCACAGGCCATCAGGATCTCCTGCAGCAGGATGAGACAGCTGGCACTGCCAATCCAATCTAGCCCAGATCCCCTCACCTGACAACCCATCCTCTTATTACTGCTTCCCTGCTCACCACACCATGCCACAACTGCAGTCCTGCCATCTGGAGCACGCTGAGCTCTTTGGAGAGGTTGGCTACAACCTTCAATGGGTCCACAGGCAAAGCAAAGAGACTCTTTGCTGAACCTAACCAGGGCAAAGAGAAGACAGAGGACCAGGTCCCTGGGAACTCCGCTGTTTCAGTTCCCTCTGCTGGGAGCGGTAAAGTCGCTGTGCAGGCAGAACTTGGGGAACACAGGCAGGCAGGGATTCAGGCCCTTTCCCCATAGACACTGGCTTTAAGACTCCAGTTTCTGGGCATGTGCCAGGAAAGTAGGAGATAAAGTATCTGCAGCAAACTCCCCTCTGCTGCAGGTGTTCAGTGACCATAACAGACCTGGGCAGGCCATGAACCCAGGGGAGCTCATGCCCCATGCAGCAGATCTGAGAGCAGCTTTGGAATGTGTCCCAGTCAAACAGCAGGGCACCTGCTCTCTCCCTAGGACACCTTTGCTCTCTCCACCTTTGGTTTCTTTAGCCAAGCCAGATCCTTCAGTTTGTTTCCTCCTATCAGCAGCAACAGATTTGCATACAATTAAAATGCAAACCTGCTTCAAACCTGCACTGAAGGATGAGAAGGGGCAACCTGCAGAAGGCAGCAGTAGCTCGACAGGAATTCATGAGATGCTGCAGCTCCCGGGGTGCTGCTGTTACAGCCCCCTTCCATGACAGGGTATTGCTGGTTTTAAGGGTTCCCCCTGTGCCTGGGTATCTGCAGTCTCCAAAACTGAGGCTATACAACAGTGAAGTGCAAGAACTTGCAAGGGTGTCGGTTGTAGTTGTACTGGTCTGAAGGCATAGGACACCACCCACAGCTGAGGATGCTCCATTAGCAGCTCTGGAAGGCATAAGCACATATGCAAGTCCTGTACTAACAAATGGTCTATGATCCCTGAAGTATCCACCCAAGAAGCTTAACAAAGGCCGTGTTAATACTGAAATACTGGAGAAGCCCAAGTTTTTATGATTCGCAGTTACATAAAAAGCTTCTTTTGCATAGTTCTGGCTGTATAAAGGTGCCTTAAATCTGTGTAACCATAAAGTCTTGAATACACACAGGGCCATTCAAGACCAACTAGCTAATCCCTAAGTACCTCCTTCGACCTGTGGACTCTCTGGTAAGTGTCAACATGCAGAGCTCTTTGGGAAGCAGCTGCCACACTTCAAATTCACACCTTTCCTTAAACCAAACTTCTTTTCAAGCAGAGACAAGCCCTAATTTATGGATTCTTTCACGCCAGTGTCAAAGCGTAAGAGTCCAGATCTCACGCTCCAACAGTGCACTCTGTGGGTGAGTCCCCATGGAGAAAGCTTATATAATTGCTTCTCCCTTTGGAACTCACCAGAGAGGATTTTGAAATGAGGAAGTACTGGCAAAAAAAAAAGGCTTTTCTGCTAGGGAAGAGAAATATTTGCTTGCTATTAGCCAACAAAATATTTATCCAGCGTCAGTAGTGTTAGGGGCTGGTCACAACTTCTGGCAATGGGCAATGAAACCAAAAAGAGCAGATGGTATCTACAAAATAAGAGTCCAACGGGGAAGCCCCAACACTTCTCTTTTACCCAGTGCAAATATAAAACCTTGCCTCAATGTCGCAGTTACTTTCATAGCCAAACAGAGTAAATAATATAGCAAAACTAGACCATGAAATCTGTGCCAGGAAAGTTCAGTGTCCGCCTCATTGATGTGGGGGCATTTTGACCGCTATACAGACGGCTGTCACAGGGCAACCTCTTTTATTGGACCAGCTGCATAGCTGGGAGAGATTCTACACCAGGTTTCAGGTGCAAGGTGCCCTTTCTCAGGTCATGGCTACAGATAGCTGTATGGGAAAAGGAATATGTGATAAGCCCCTGACCCCAGTGAGGGGTTTTGCTGGGGGTACCTCCAACTTTAATGCTCCATAAAAAGAAATCCACAGCTCTACTCAATGCTGTTAGACCCGTGGAACTTCCTCACAATGAACCCCACACCTCACCAAGTGCCACTCCAATCCCCCTTCCTCTCCCCATCTGTTGCTCTGGATTCTACTCTCAGTCCTGTGCTCCCTGCCTGATGTGCTGCTCTGCTTCCTTCCTTGTGCTCCCTGTCTGATTTGCTGCTCTGCTTTCTGGTTCCTGCCCTCTCTGTCATCATGCTCTCCGATCCCACCCCGGTTTGCTGCAGACCACACACAAAGACTGCCTATGCCACAGGTTGGCCACCCCTGCTATAGCACATACCATGTTAGACTCGACAGCCACACGCGCCTCCAGGCAGGCCACACGCACGCATGCCTGCACCCAGAAGGGAACACATCCATGCAAACAAACCAGGTCTGTGCACAGCATTAAAAAGCATGCACACCCCAGGAAGCATGTCCACTGTTTCAAGTTCTCTAATGTTTTGTTTTTACAAAGCAAACCACAAGCTATTTGGGAGAAGTGACTGCTACTTCCTTTATCTCTTATTAATAAACACCTCCATTCAGGACCAAAATCTAGCAGGCAGTGCTGTTTTAATCCCATGGCTCGCAGGCAATGGAAGCACAGCTCTGGCAGGGGACTCAGGTTTGGGGGAAAGAGAGAAGAGAAGGAACACATCACCAGTTATGCCCTGATTTAAACTACAGGTGAAATCCTGGCTGTATTAAATACAAGGGGAGCTTTTCCAGGATCAAGATTGTATCTAGCACTTAGAGGGCCCTACTCAGTGTAATTATCCCATCAAACATCCCCCCAACCAGGCACCCCCTTTCCAACTTCGACACTACTCCCAAAAAAGGCAAAAATAATTGCCAAATGATCCTGCCTAGGCCCTTCAGATCTGAACAACTCCTCTCTCCAGCTCCCAGGGTAGGACATGGAAAGTCTACACTCATATGCTCTCAGCTGTCTTTCCCCAAAATCTTTGGGGACGGGGCAGCCAAAAGGCATACCTTACAGCTGCACAAAATTAGGCCGGTGTTTATAATGGTGTTTTAGAGACCTCCCACCTCTTGCTGAGAACAGAAGGAAACATAGTTCTGCCTTGTGTTTACAAGCAAATGTCAGGGAACAGGACTCCTGGGTTCCTGCTCCTGGCTCTGTTGCAGCCCTGCTGTGTGGCCCCAGACAAGTCATTTCACCTTTCTGCGCCTCAGTTTCCCCAGACCTTTCTTACATACCAGGAAGAGTGCGATGGGAAAGCATGAAGGGGACCTCAGAGGACAAATGCAGGGCTTTTTCTTTGGAAACCCCCACCCAAGCTTTACTGCATTGCCTGGGAGGAAGAGACGCCCATCTCGGGATAACCCCAGTATTGCTAAACTCTCATTTGAGTGCTCGGACAGTGGCTGCAAACACCCCGCTACGAACCGAAGAGGCCAGAGCAGGCTTTCCACCTCGTCTCAAACAGTCAAGAGGAACAACCTGTTCCCCTTGAGCACAGGCCGGCCCATCCCTGCAGCAAGGTCTTTCTGCTGCTGTATTGAAATGCCACTCTTTGGCCAATGGCTTTTGTCTGCTCTCAGCTTGGAGAGCTTTTCTGTGCAGCATACTAATGCCTGGACTCAAAGACCTGGGAGGCATCCAGAAATAGGCCAAGCCAGGATCCGTGCTGCTCCATGCACTGCTGCCTGAGAGGTCTCTCCCAGGCAGGAAAGCCAGGGGACCCAGCAGCAAATCGAGCAAGTCCCTCTTTAACTCTCACCTCAGCACTGCACTAAATGCACCCAGGGCCACAGAGATGGAGCCTCTACCAGCCCCAGCTGCTGCCTGTTTTTCGACCCCTTTTATCCATAGGTCCAAAGCAGCTTTGAGGGCATGAAATCCAGATGGGTCTTCGACTGAAACAGAGCTGGCAGGTTTTGGCCGGAGGCGTTTGCTGTGCCACCTTCAGATGCACCCAAAGCAACCTCCTCACTCGCTGCTCCTTTCCGTCACCCCAGCAGCCGTACTCCCATCAACCCGCTCTCCCCCCGCACAATTACCCCCAGGCCTCTCTCTCAACTGCCCCTCCTGCCCCCAGCTCACCACTGCCCCCCCTGCACAGACCCAATACCTCCTCTTCAGATGCACCCTCCACTCTCCCCTCCAACCGCCTCTCCCCAGCAGTGCCCACAAATACCTCCCTTTCCCAGCTGCCCCCTAGCCAGGCAGCTCCAGCTGAGCCCCCTGGCTCCTCCCCAGGGGAGCCCTGCCATTAAAGCCTGTCTTTGGGCCTGCCCCACTGACCTCCCCAGCCCCATCCTCAAGCTGGGTCTGGACCCCAGACTCCCTGCCCCTCAGCTGGACCCCCAGACCTCATCTCTCCCCACCTTGCCCCAGCTGGACTCCAGCACCCCGCTCCATACCACCGCCCCCCTCAGCTGGACCCCCAGGCCCCTCCCACCCCAGAGATAGACCCCAGCCCCCCGCCACAGCTGGGCCCCAAATCCCTTCCCCCAGCTGGATCCCAGCCCACAAGTCCCCTCCCCGCACTCACCTGAGGAAGGCGCCCCCCAGCCCCGACTCCCCTCCCCGCCCCATGGCGGCGCCCCCGCACGCCCGGGCCAGGCTTCCAGGCGGAAGTGAGCGCGCGAGGGCGGGGCTCGGCCGTTCGGCCAATCAGCATCGCAGCGTCGCCCCCACGTTCAGTGCGGGCAGAAGCCCGCGCCGGCCAGGGGTCCGCGCGCTTCCTCACCACAGCAAAGATGGTGACCAAAGGCTCCGCCCCAGATAAAGATGGCGCCTCCGGGGCGGGGTTGACCGAATGGAGCATGCGCAGACACCGCGGTCCCTTCTCGGTGTTGTATCACTGGCTTGGAAGGCGAGCCTGAGTTCATGGCTCTTAAAGGGCCAGAAGCGTAATTACCATGCCTGCTTCTCCCATGACCCCTTCCCAAGACCTCAGCTGTGGTCTCATGCTCTCATCTTGGGATCCCTGTCCAGTTTTCCCACCAGTTTGCAAGACCACTGCAAATGCAGTTGAATTGCCCCGTGCCTCAGTTTCCCCATCTATCAAAAGGGAACAACGGACCCCTTTTTTTGTATTACCCAGCAGCACCGCACATGAGACTTCAGCATTGTTGCAGGGGTGCAGGTTGTCGCTGTGTTCCCGGAAGAGTACATAACAACTGGAATGAGGTTCCTCAGCCTGACAAAGGGTTTTTAAACCCAAAAGCTTGCTAAGAACATTTTTTTCCAACTACTTAAGTTGGTCTAATAAAAGATATTGGATTCTCCCAAAGAAACTTGTCGGCCTTCAGTGCTGTTGTAAACTCTTCCTTCTCTCTCAGAAGGGGGCTTCTCTTCCCCTCTTCTCCCACACTGTTGCTGTTAAAAGGCCTCCACCCCAGAGCTGGCTGCTTTTCCCACAGGTAGGAGAGTAACAAAGCAGGCTGTGCCTTGAGCTCCTTTGCAATGAACAGTATTCAGTTAGTAGAGTTATTCTCCCTTGCCCTGCTCCTTTGCACTGGGGCAAATCTGCAGCAGCATTTTATGTCCTTTTGGAGCAATGTCCGTGACCCCCCAAGGTGGAGAAATCAGGCCTTTTCCTCTCCTAGTGTCGGCAGGCTCTTAAAATAGCAATTAAAGCAGCTGCACAACAGCATCTCATTCTCTTTTTAATAAAAATAAAATGTATAAAATACGAGAAAGATTTACATCTTGGGGTTTTTTTTCCTCTCTGTTTTATAAAACCAGGGTAAACACAATCACATAAGCAGCCAAGGGCCAAGTTGCCTACTGCGGCCAATCAGCTCAGCTCTGGGGGGTGTGAACCTGCGGAGCTGTGCTGATTTATCCCAGTTGGGCTCCGGGGCTCTGGCACTGGGGAAGTAGCACATGGCACAGAGACAGGGATCTGCGAGGCAGAGAGGCAGGACTGAGCTGGGGGTTGGTTTTCCCAGTTAAGTAAGATTTCAGGCACTCCAGAGAAGTCAGCTGTGGATTGCAGGGGAACTGGGGCATGAGATTACACACACAGACCATGCGTTCACGACACTAAGGCATGTGGATCTTGGCGTCAAATCCCTAACGGAGACCAGCCACCGGCGCTTGGGAAGAAGCCATGCTCAAATCTGGGCCCCCTCTTCTGTGACAGCCACTGGAGTTTTACCACGTGAGAGAGCAAGTGAGCTCCGTGATGAAACACAGGCACGTTTTACAGAGGAAGGGATGAGGAAAAGCATTTCATTATGTTTCAGAGGCTGCTGGGCACTGATCGCACTCTTGCTCCAGATCTGGTGAGATCTGAGGTTTGTCCTGCTTATAGGAAACAGCCACAATTGACAAGGGGACTAGTGTAAATAGCCACAATTGACAAGGGGACAAAGACACAGGCGGCTGCAATCAGCAGGGCCAAAGCTCCTGCATGCCTCCGGGTGAATGAGGATCTGCCCCTAGTGCCAACAAAGCCTGAAAAGCCACTTGTGCTATAATGTGCAGCACAGCTGTGGTCTTCGGGCAGCGTGTAGCTGAGTTGGCGGTTCACAGGTGGCCTGATGAGTGGCCCTTTAAAGAAAGCCCCCAGACAAGCTCCTCTTGCTTCCTGGGCTGCATTGCCTGACATACCCCAGCCTTGCAGCTTTCCGGGAGGTTATAAGCTCCTGTTCTGGGGAACTCATGGCTTTCGTGTACCAATGGTTCCCTCTTGCAGGGTGGGGAAGAGTTCAGAAACCTCATTCTGTCTGAGGTCCGGGTGAATGGAAAGGACCCAGGGTTTACCATTAGAATAAACCCACCCCAATGGGCTAGTTGCACTCAGGACCCTCAAGATCTGACTCCAGGTGTCAATGCTTCAGTGAGGTCAAGCTGCCAACAACTGAATCACAGGGCGTTTGTACACATTGTATGATGGAGCCTGATCTCGCTGTGCTGCAAGGGATGTCTGGTCCCTGCCGGGGAACAGGGCAGGGGTGCCACACTTTGGTCTGCTGTGGTCACACTTTGCTCTGCTTCCAGGTAAACTCTCCAGTCACAGCTCAGGAAGCTGCTTTGACCTACTCCTATGTCTGCCTGGCACTACTTAGAGCAGCCTCAGGGGGTGTGTGTGTGTATGTATGTATCGTGTATGTGTGTGCCTGCATGTGTGTACACAGCACACATGTATGCATATGTGCGTGCACGGGTTTACTTGTGTGCACATCGTGTGCATGTATGTGTGCATCATGTAGTTACATATGTGCACATGTACTTACATGTGTGTATATCTGTGTGTGTGCACAAGTGCAAACTCCCCATGGGGAGCAGGAATGGCCATAACACAATGCACTCAGAGCAGCCCCTTGCCCTCAGACAGCCTCAAGTAGAAGGCTGCAGCTGCCAGCCTCCCATGCTCCTGTTTCTGCCCAGTGCCAGGCTCCCTATGCTTTCCAGAGGAAAGCATCTGGGCATGGGGATAAGTGGATGCAGCTGGATCTCCTGGGGGCATCAGGGTTGGACTTACCCCCGGCATGCCCTCCCCACCCCAATGATACCCCCTGGGCTTATGCCTGGGAGGTCCAGCAGTGCAGGCCTTAATTAGTCCATCGCTAATAATACTGAAATGGTATCAGAGAGGAAGTGACCCAGCCCACTAGAAGCTGGGTCTTTTGGGGGTGGGGGGTAGATGGGAATGGGGAAGGGTCTGGACTCCCAGCTTCGCTCTCCCCAGCTGGCTAGAAAGCCAGCTGTGTGGAAAATGAATCCCCACTCCGTTGGCATTATTCACATGGCAGCCCTGTCCATGGGTACTGTGCCTGTGGACACAGGCTTTGCTCCCCCTCTGGCTGGTTTACCCCTCAACATTCCCATGAAATGTTTAGTTTAAATTAAAAGAAATTAAATAACCCCAGCCCACCCCCCCCAACCATAAAACCCCCTGAAGACCCCACCACCACCACCATACCCACCCGCTCATGCCCTCTCCCCCACGCCAGAGGCATTCTGCAGCCTATGGAAGGTATGAGGCACCCTGCGGGGAAGTTCGGTGCCTACAAACCTTCCAGGATCTCAGTCTAAGAGTTGCTCCCAAGTCCAAGACCTTCCTGCACTGCTCTGTGGACAGTGGGGCAGCTGTCCTGGGCCCTAGGCCTGCACTGGCCAGAGCCCGAGGGGAATCACCACCACTTGCCAGCTGTATTGGGCTTATGATACGCAGTAGGACAGCACTGATTTCCATGCAGTAGAGGACAACGAAACACACAGGGCACTGCCACATCATGGTCTGGCTGGGACCAGCCTGGCTTTGCAGTCTGGATGCCAGCAACACAGCACCCGGGCCCAAGCAGCCCCCGGCTCCTGAGGCATCACAGCAGATGCAGCAGGAATGGCTCCTGTGACCCTGGGGGATCTCAAGGGCCAGATGTGCTCGCAGCTGGATGGGGTGTGCCTACCGCCGCCGGCTCTTGGTTGGGAGCAGGGCACAGCGGCATGTTATTGTAGGGTCTCTCCTTCTCCCAACACTGTTGATCTTGATGGGAGCTGGGCAGGGACAGGGGCAGGGGCCAGGGCTCAGGGTAGGCATGCCCGTTTGCCTATGCCTTCCCTGCAGCTGCCTCCGGTGCCCCCTTCATGAGGCCTGGGCCAGCACTGACACGGTTGTTGTCAGCATCGATGGCCTGGGAGATCCCGTCCATCTGAAGGCAGCAAGCCCCATCCTGGTAGGACGTCGGGAACTGGAAGTCGCTGAGCGGCACCTTCTCCTGCTGTGAGGCCTTAGTGGCTGGTGGGGAGCTGCAGCCCTGCACCTTGCTTTTGGCCTTGAGCCGGTCATGGTAGGAGACCAGAGCCACGGCCACGGCCCCGACAAGCGTCACAGCCAGCAGCACCGTAACTGTCACAAACTGGGGCCAGTAGGAGCGGTGTGGGGACAGCGGTTCCACCCCCTCCTCGGCGATGCCATCTGCCCTGCTGTGGTACCCAGGATGCCCGGCACTGCCATGGGGATGTTGCACCACATAGCGGGCCACGGGCCGGCTGTACCCATTCTCGCTGGCCCAGCACTCGTAAGCGCCGGCCGTGCGGTTCTGTGCAATGAGCACCAGCGTCTGGTCGGCCAGCACGGCCACCCCCTCGCTGGGGCGCTGCTCTGGATAGCGCCAGGTATAGTTGGCCAGGGCGGAGAGCCGTGGGCAGGGCAGGCGAAGCACCGTGTTCGGTGCCGGGCTCAGAGCTGCGGGGAGGAAGGGAATGAGGTCACTCGGGGTTGCTCATGTCCCTGCCGGTACCCACTGTGGCTCACTAGTGCCCCCAGACCATGGTGCTTGGTTAGGCCAGGAAAGACAAGCACCATGTAAACCCAGCATGGCTGGACTGGAAAGGAAGTGAAGTGACTCTGGAGTCACCCCTGTCAGCCAGGGATGCCCAGTGCAGGGTCCCTGGATGGGTGCCCATGGTGGCTGGCATCCCTGGAGGCTCACAGGGCACCCCCTGGCCACGGCTCCCTGACAGCCCAGAGGGCCCGATCCTGTTCCCCCCCAGCCCTCCCCAGTAGTGGAAGCCCCTGATACTGAACTCTTCACCATGCCGCTGTCCACACCATCCTGGGACCGGCTGATGGCCCTGCCCTTGCCCCTGGACTGCGGGCAAGTGTCATTTGGGAAGCCCATCTCCACATCCTGCAGCCAGTGCCTGAAGAGGGAGGGACACATGTGAGATGCAGGGCAGGGGCCAGACTGGAGCTCTTGATCCCCAGTGCCAGCCCAGTTGAGAGGATGGAGGGACACTGGCTCTGCCCAGGGCAGTAGCTGAGGACTGCTATGCCCCCACAGCCTTGCCATGCCCTTCAGGCCTGCAAAGCACATGAGCAACCCCCCACAGGCTGCTTCCTCCTTCAGCTGGGATGAGAACCCAGGCGTCCTGGCTCCCTCTCCCCTGCTCGAACCACTATACCCCACCCTGGAGCCCATCCCAGGAGCCAGGGGGCCCACCTCCATGGCGCTTTAACCACTAGCCCAGCCCATCTCTAAGGCTACTCACGTGACATTAGCCCCAGCGCGGGTCTCCCGGCAGGCATGGCTGAGGCTGTCCCAGGCGCAGAAGGGGTCACGGGCCAGGATGCAATCAGCGCAGCTCTGGTACAAGCTGCAGTTGGCCACAGGCACTTGTAGGACCCCACGGGAGAAGCCCACGTACAGCACACCCTGCACAAACAGGCACGCGGTCATGCTGGGGGTCTTTGGCGGGATCTCCCCCAGGCTGTGCTGGGAGGGAGGCGGTAGGGAGAGCTCCTACCTTGGCAGGGGACAGCAGGAGGTTTCTCACGGCCTCAGGCTCCTGGAACAGCTGGATCTCCTCGATGATGTGGGTCCCACCAGGCAGCACCACCGCCTTGTGCAGCAGCCCCTGGTCTGCAGAGAGGAGCACAGCCTGGCTGTATGAACCTGGGGCTGGGAAGTTTCCCGCGCCCATGGTGGGGTCCAGCCTCACTGCTTATGCAACCCCACTTCCTCCCCTTCAAAGAAAAGCACCCACCTCTGGGGTGGAACGCAGCAGCTACTTTTAGCAGGGCCCAGCAAATGCCAAGCAACTGTCGGGTCAGGGAGTAGGGGCAGCATAGCAATGGACAGAGATGGGAATGGCTGGTAGGAGACCATCAAACCCCAGGGCCCTGGTATCTGTCTCTAAGGGACTTCAGTTGGAGTTGGAGCTCGCCTGGTTGAAGTTTTACAGCTAGGAGCAGAGCATCACTGCTTCCACTGTGGACCAGATGGAAACACCAGTGACTTGGCAAAGGCGCTGAACTGGACACAAGCTTGAGCCCTCTCTGCCACTGCTGCTCTGTGTGCCCTTGGGTGAGGCACTTCATTCCACCATAGGAAGGGAGGGTTTGAAGGGACCTCAGGAGGTCACATCTAATCCAACCCCCTGCTCCAAGCAGGACCAGCCCCAGCTACATCATCCCAGCCAAGGTTTTGTCTACCTGGGGCTTAAACACCTCCAAGGATGGAGACTCCATTACCTCTCTGTGTAAGCTGTTCTAGTGCTTTACTACTCTCCTAGTGAGAAAGTTTTTCCTAATATCCAACCTAAGCCTCCACTCCTCCACCCAGCCTGACCCTACTTAGCCAACCCAGGCCTGTGCAGCACCTTGGAGGGGTCCCAGGCAGGCACTTACCTGTGCCCAGGAAGAGGACGGGGTATCGGGTACCGGAGGTGCCGTGGACCTGGTGCACCGCGAGTCGCGTGTAGGTCACATCCTGCTTCTCTAGCAGCGGGTGCTGGCCCATGGGCTCCACCTTCCCGTCCATGAGGAAATGCTCCTTCATGAAGTTCAAGGTCTTGTCCGACGATGACCCCACTGAGCACTACGGAGAGGCAAACAGGTGGGCAATGCCTGGGAGGGAAGCTGAGGTACAGGCCCGTTAAACCCAGGTGGGGCTGGAAAGGGTTGGAAAGGGGTGGAGGGGGTACTTACACTGCCAGGTCGGGGCACCATGACCGGCTCGCTGTAGGTGGTCCAGCGCAAGCTCCCTTTGTTCAGCTCCTTGTACTTGCCATTGAAAACCTCCTTGATCGCAGCCTGGCTGAAGGCGCACACAGCCGCGCTGCCCGTGGCCCCCATCTCCCTGGGGGGGTGGGGGGGTGTTCCATGAGCAGAGAGGGGTGGGAACCATTGAGGCTTGGGGGTCGGGGGGGTGCAATTTTTGGGTTCCTAGCTCCTAGCCCCTGCTGCTCTAACCACTAGATAATGCTCTTCCTTTGACCAAGCACAGGACCCAGAAGTCCCAGGGCCGTGTGTGCAGGGCTCTAGCCACTAGACTGTGCTGCTTCTAAGCAGTGGGAGACTGCACCCCAGGACACCTGGTGCTCAGCCCTCACTAAACCCGGGTTACTCTCCCCATTCAATCCCATAAAGTAGCACCCAGAGGTGTGGATGCTGCCGCCTGCCCGACTCCCATGTCCCCCTGGGCATACCTTATGCTTAATTACAGGTGAATGACTGAGCCTGTTATGGAGCGCCCACGCCTGGGGGCAAGCAGGATGGGACAGGGGGCTGTGAATCAGCCCCCTGATGGTGTTCTAGGGGCTTACCACTGGGAGGAGAAGACCCCGTAGAAGATGGTGCCGCCGGCTGGCTGAGGCAGGGCCACAGCGTGGTGGATCACGTTGTAGGGGAAGCGCTCGGGATGGGCACATGCCAGCTGTGCCTTCAGGAACGTCGTCCACTTCCGCTGCAGCACCTTGTCACCCCCCACATCGCTCTGCAGGAGAGGGCGGCACCAGGCTCAGTGCCCCGGGACCCTTGAGTGAGGCAGGGGCCACAGCGTGTGTGCCAGCAGGGACAACTTGGCAGGAAGGGGGGAAGCTCAGCGCAGCTCCAGGACACCTGAGTTCTCATCCACCCGTCACAGGGGGTTCCAGTAAGGCCATATAAGGGCCATATCAGCCTGGGCCAGCCCAGGGTGCCTTTAAAGGCTTTTGAGAAGTGAGTGGGCACATAACTCCCACAGTCAGAGTCTAGGGAGATGCAGGCTCCCTCCCAGACCAGCCCTGGGAAGGGAGCAGAAGCAGGAGCAGGAGAGATGCCAGGAGAGTTAGGAGAGGGGGTCTGCCCAGGTCTGAGGCAGTGCAGAAGCTGTCTTGTAAGCAGGTGACACTGAGGACAAGGCCTGAGTCCCCAGCACTGCACCCTCTGGGTCAAAGGGTGATGAGTGACGGCTGCGGGAAATGCAGCCACCTCTGGGGTAGGATGTGCAACCCCCACTCTGCCCGCATGGGGGCAGCAGCTGCCTGTAGTAGTGCAGGCAGCCCACAAGGGGGCAATGCCACGCCAGGTCCTAAGTCAGGGTGTGTACACACGGATGTACACATGTACTCACACACACATACATGCATGCACACACACGGATATACACACGACCACGAGCTGATCACCTTCACCATCTGCCGTAAAGCTGGCAAGTCAGTCAGCAACACAGAAGTCCTTGACTTCAGAAAAGCCGACTTTGACAAGCTCAAGAGGCTAGTCAGTCAGGCCCTCAGGGACCATGACCCCAGGGAGATGGGAGTTCAAGAAGAGTGGTTGCTTCTCAAGGAAGCGATCCTCAATGCACGAGCTAAATCTATTCCAACACGGAGGAAAGGCAGCAAGAAGGCACAGCAGCCCTCCTGGCTCTCCAGGGACCTAGCGGACCTCCTGCGGCTAAAAAGGAAAGCCTACAAAGGATGGAGAACGGGATTCACCTCCAAGGAAGATTATTCTGCACTGGTCTGGACCTGCAGGGAGCAAACCAGGAAAGCCAAGGCTGCAGCTGAACTCCAACTAGCTTCAGGCATCAAGGACAACAAAAAGTCCTTTTTCAGATATGTGGGGAGCCGGAGGAAAAGCAAGGGCAACGTTGGACCCCTGCTGAGCCAGATGGGACAACTGACGCCCAGGAAAAAGCCAACCTATTAAATAGGTACTTTGCGTCAGTCTTTCATCAGTCCCATGGGACGCCCATGCCTGCTATGGGACAGGGAAATCTGGGTGAGGGGAATCCCCTACCCTCCATAAATGCTGACCTGATGAAGGAACACCTTGAGAAGCTGGATACCTTCAAGTCAGCCGGCCCTGACAATTTGCACCCCAGGGTGCTCAAGGAGCTGGCGAGCGTCATAGCCCAGCCCCTGGCACGGGTCTTTGAAAACTCCTGGCGCTCTGGTGTAGTGCCCGAAGACTGGAAGAAGGCCAACATGGTGCCGATCTTCAAGAAAGGGAGGAGAGTGGATCCGGCTAACTACAGGCCCATTAGCCTGACTTCTATCCTGGGGAAGATTTTAGAAAAGTTTATTAAGGAGGCCATCCTTGATGGACTGGCCCAGGCTAACATCCTAAGGGATAGCCAGCACGGGTTTGTTGCGGGTAGGTCTTGTTTGACCAATCTCATTTCCTTCTATGACCAGGTGACCTATCACCTGGACAAGGGAGAAGAGATTGATGTCATATATCTTGACTTCAAAAAAGCTTTTGATCTGGTATCCCATGATCACCTCTTGGCCAAACTGGCCAGTTGTGGCCTTGGCTCCACCATGATCCGCTGGCTGGGAAATTGGCTCCATGGTCGGACCCAGAGGGTTGTAATTGATGGCAGTCACTCATCGTGGTGCCCTGTGACCAGTGGGGTCCCTAAAGGCTCTGTCCTTGGACCCATATTGTTCAACATCTTCATTAATGATGTGGACATTGGAGTCAGGAGCGGACTGGCCAAGTTCGCTGATGACACCAAACTTTGGGGTAAAGCATCCATGCCAGAAGATAGGCGGGTGATCCAGGCTGACCTGGACAGGCTCAGCAAATGGGCAGATGAGAACCTGATGATGTTTAACACCGAAAAATGCAAGGTTCTCCACCTTGGGAGGAAAAACCTGCAGCATCCTTATAGGCTCGGCAGTGCTACGTTGGATAGCACTACAGAAGAAAGAGACTTGGGGGTCATCATTGACCACAAGATGAACATGAGCCTGCAATGCGATGCTGTGGCTAGTAAAGCGACCAAAACGCTGGCTTGCATCCATAGATGCTTCTCGAGCAAATCCTGGGACGTCATTCTCCCCTTGTACTCGGCCTTGGTGAGGCCGCAGCTGGAGTACTGCGTCCAGTTTTGGGCTCCACAATTCAAAAAGGATGTGGAGAAGCTTGAGAGAGTCCAGAGGAGAGCCACGCGCATGATCAGAGGTCAGGAAAACAGATCTTACAATGACAGGCTGAGAGACATGGGACTCTTTAGCCTGGAAAAGCGCAGGCTCAGGGGTGATCTGGTGGCCACCTGTAAGTTTATCAGGGGTGACCACCAGGATCTGGGGGAACGTTTGTTCACCAGAGCGCCCCAAGGGATGACGAGGTTGAACAGTCATAAACTACTGCAAGACGGTTTCAGGCTGGACATAAGGAAGAATTTCTTTACTGTCCAAGCCCCCAAGGTTTGGAACAGTCTGCCAGCGGAGGTGGTTCAAGCACCTACATTGAACACCTTCAAGAGTAAACTGGATGCTTATCTTGCTGGGATCCTATGACCCCAGCTGGCTTCCTGCCCTTGGGCAGGGGGCTGGACTCGATGATCTCCTGAGGTCCCTTCCAGCCCTGATGTCTATGAAATCTATGAAATCTATGAAAGTATATGTATGCACACATATGCCTGTAATGCATACACATGCATGCATACATGCACATGATGCACACATAAGCACTCACACATGTGTGCACACGTACACACACACACATGAATGCACACACATGCACTGACACATGCACACACATGTGCATACATGTATGCACAGGGTGCTGCACACTGCACACACACACACACACACACACACACACACACACAGAGGCATATCCACATGCACATGCACACTGACGATCTCCCTGAGGGGCCTGGCACTGCCCATACCTTGCAGACCTGCGCCACCCGTGGCACCGTGAGCCCCTCGAAGAAGTCGAACTCGTTGGCCGTCTCCTCGAAGAAGAAATAGACCTTGTCGTCGTTGGGGATGCTGAAGGAGGCTACGAAGGCTGCGTCAGCTGTGGGGAGAGGACAGAGCTGGGCTAAGTCCTGGCTGCTGGCCAACCAAGTGGTAATTGCACTATGCTGGGCCGTGCTCTGCTGTCCCTGGGGCAATTTAGAGCCACCCCAAGGCTGCTCTAACTTCCCCCCTCAAAGCCCCAAGAGTAGGAGGAGGCTATGATCTGCCCCTTCCCCGCAGCCCCTGAGCCCAGCCCTGCCCCTGGGGAAGGAAAAGCATCAGGCCCCTGGCCCCTCCTCACCCTGCAGCCAGCGGAGGAAGGCATCGGTCTTCAGCAGGGTCCGGTTGCTCAGGGCACGGGAGATAATGGGCTCATTGCCTTGGAAGTTGTTCATGGTACCCGTGTAGAGCTCCCCATCTGCCGGGGGGAGCAGTGAGGGTCTCTGATCTCAGAAGGGCAGCACCAGGCATCTCACCCCCACTGGGGGTAACACAGTGGGCTCCCCCTGCCAGCCCTGCTCCCTCCCCTCAAAGCCCTCTGGCCCTGGGGATACTCACCCACCAGCACTGCCGTGTATGTGTGCTGGGGATTGAAGGGGCTCTGGCCCTTGCCATCCAGCAACAGGGGCTGCCCCTGAGCACCAGGAACCAGCGTGAAGGTGTCCAGACTCTGGAAACAGTGATAGAAAACATTCATGGGACAGCGGAGCTGAGAGACACCCCCACCCGGCATGGGGGGAGAGCGGGGCCTGACTGACATCCCCAGCCAGCGGCAGCATATGCCCTCGGAGATGGGGAAACTGAGGCACCAAGAGGGTGAGAGGGTGTACTGGGGGCCTCCCAAGTCCCAGCCCAGGTCTTAGGGAAGGACAGAGCAGAGACTGTGACAACCCAGCCAATGCACACGTGCATGCACACAGCCACACGCCCGTACATGCACGCACAAGCACACGCACACACGAGTGCATGCACATTCAGGCACACACACCTGCACCTAAGTGTACCCACACACACGTAGCCACATGCAGGTACACACACACGTGTGCACCCATATATGCAGGCACATGTATTCATGCATGCATGCACACGCATGCATGTAGATGCAGGTGTGTGAGCGTGTGTGTGTGCACTGTAGCCGGACAGAGCCACATCTCCAACGGGACAGAGGCACCGACAGAAGCAGCCTGGCCTCCGCAAAAGCCAACGGGAGTCCAGCCCCTCACTCCCGTCAGGGCCTTGGTGTCTTCTCTGTGATTCCAGTGCCTAAATCCCCTGACACACCAGCCTTCAGGGCCTCTGGGGCTTCCCCTTCTCGGCAGAGCCCAGACAGTACCAACAGAGGAAGCCCTGGCTCAGTGTGCACCTGGGGCTGCCCCGGTCCCCCACTGGTAGCACAGGCAGGGGACAGGTTAGTGCAACCGGACACTCACCACGTAGCTGCAGGTGGGGCTGAAGGCGTAGGTCCCGCAGACGTACAAGTGTGTCTGGTTCAGTGGCACCAGGACACGGATGAAGTTGAAGCACTCGGTCTGCAGGAGGAAGAAGGGCTGATACCTCGGCACGCTCAGCTCAGGCCTGCAGCCACCTCTGGGGGCAACCAGGTGGGTGTATCAACAGACCCATGGGGACCCTTCCCCCAACCTAGAAGTCAGCTAGGCAGCGACACACAGGGGCCAAGCCCCGGTGGGGTGGGGATACAGCCAGGATTTAACAGTGGGGGTGGGTTATCTAGCACTAAAATGCAGCCACTTCTGGGGTGGAGCAGAGCAGTACCAGGCCCTTACCAGATTGCTCTTCTTCTTAAAAACACACTCCTGCTTCTTCTCATCCGTGGGGGCCCAAGGGATCTGGAAGGAAGTGAAGAGAGAGTCGGGAAGGGAAGTGGGGCTGGGAGCCAGGATTCCTCAGTTCAGTTCCTCAGTTCTGGCTGGAGGGCATCGGTGTGGTCTCGTGGTCAGCGTGAGGGGGGAAGAGGGGAAATGGAGCAGGAGCAGGGGATGCCAGGCGCTGCAGCTCCATTCCCTTCTGCTCCTAGATTACCAGCAGTCTCTGCCAGGTTGCCCCTTGCCTGGGGAAACTGAGGCACGGCAGGACTCAGTCGGGCCCTGAGCAGGTGCTGGAGGCAGGATTAAAACCCAGGCTTGCACCCTGTGCTGCCACCCCCTGCTCACCAAGTTCTTGAACACCATGGTGCCTGCGCTGTCCACCCCAAGGGAGAGGATGGTGTCCCGGGCACCCACGTACAGCGTGTCCTCATCCTCACTCAGCAGCAGAACGTCATAGTTGGAGACACCCTGGAGACTGAAGTGGGGCAGGATCCTCCGCGGGTCTCCTGGTAGGGGGCAGGTACCACCGGTCACTCCTGCACTTCCCACCCGGTCCACTCTCCCCTCCTGCTGGACATGTCTCTGTACCCTGCACCGGGACCGACTGGGAGCGTACCATAATTTAGCATCTACATAGAGCTACGCATCACACAGCACCACCGATGCAACTTAGCGCCTCTATGCGGACCCAACTATGGATGTACTGTAATTTAGCACTCGTATCTAGCAGTGCCACATATAACTTAGCACCAATTGACTGTGATTTAGCACCTCTATACTAGATCCTACTATGAATATACTGTACTTTAGCACATATATATATATATATATATATATATATATATATATATAGCAATGCAGCTCCTATAACTTGGCACCTATTGACTGGGACTTAACATCTCTATGCTAGAACTTACTATGAATATACCGTAATTTAGCACCTATCTATAGCAATGCGCATATAGCTTAGCACAAACAGACTGCGACATAACATCTTTATGCTAGCATCTATGAATATACTATAATTTAGCAGCTATACATAGCAGCGCACCACATATAACTTGGCACCCACTGACTGTGACTTAACATCACTGTGTTAGAACCTCTTACGAATATACCATAACTTAGCACCTATCTACTGTAACATGCCATGTATAACAGCACCTATTGACTGCAGCTTAGCACCTCTACACCAGAACATACTATGAATATACTGTAATTTAATGCAATATATTGCATTGCACCCCATATAACTTAGCACCTAGTGACCACAACTCAGCACTTCTGTGCTAAACCTATGAATATATCATGACTTAGCACCTCTCTATTGCAGCATACCACTATAACAAGCACCTATGGACTGCAAATTAGCACCTCTATACTAGAACTTTCTGCCTATATGCTGCATTGTGGCATCTGTATATTGCAATGCACAGTGTATAATATATTGTGATGCACTGTGTATAACAGCATCTGTCAACATCATCTTAGCAACTTTACACTAGAACTTACTGTGCCTGTACCATAATTTACCACCTGTATGCCACAATGGGATCCCTGAATGTTGCAACACAACACACCTAACGTAGCACCTGTCAGCAGCAGCGTAGCACCTCTGCGTTTAAACCGACTATGAACTTAACGATCACTCCACACATGCATGTTGCAACGTGGAGCCTACAGATTGCAACATGCCACATGCAATTTAGCACCGGTCAGCTGCAACGTCATTCGCACCATGGCTTAGGACACCCAGCTCTAACTTGCTCCGCAGCCTTGGGTAAGGGATGTTGCCCTGTGCCTCAGTTTCCCCTTCCCTGCCCTTTGGCTGGCTTGAGTACTTAGAGCTTCAGGGCTTCTCCCACTAGGTGTCTGTACAGCTCCAAGCACAGCAGGGCCCTGATCTCTGTGGGGGCCTGCCGGGGTTCCCTGAATGCAAATTGCTCCCTGGTGCCTGCCCTGTGGTGGGGTGCTCGTGTCCTGCCACGCAGCAGGTGCATCCCACAGGGCTACTGGGGGCCTGGACTGAAGCCGGGGGAAGCAGCTTGGCGGGTTTAGGATCAGGCCCTACAGGCCAGCAGCCAGCGTCAGGCAGCCTCTGCAGGGGGGAGTGTCTCTGGAGCTTGCAATGCCCCTGGCAGTCGCCCACAAAGGGGCTGAGGAAGAAGTCAGCCAACTTCTCATGGGGTTGGGAAAGAGGAAGCGTGTGACTGTGGGTGACTCAGTGACAGGGGCTCTTTCCGGCATCCTTCCCAGTGCTGCGGATGGGTATGACTGGGTTCCCGAGTCCCCTCGGAGGCAGCCCAGAGCCTCAGCCTGGCATCAGGGGCTGCATATGGAGGTGCCAGGGAGAGGAGAGAACACACCAGGGTCCTAATCCCGCTCGGCTGTAGAGCCCCCGCACTGGTCACAGTGGTGGCTTTAGGTTATTGGGACCCTGAGCAAGAGAGTCATTTGGGGCACCTTATTTGGGGCCCTTAGAGCCACTTTCTTGCAAAAACTTTACCTCCCCCCCCAAAATTTGGGCCCTCTAAAGCATGGGACCCCTGGTGGTCACTTGGTTTGTCCTTCCCGGAGGCTGCTACCCAGCCCTTTCTTAGAAAATCCCCAACACTTTGCTGACCACAGAGATCAAGAACATCCGCCCCCACCGGCCTAAAAAAAGCCAGAAGCTCAAGCCACACCATTCAGCACGAGGGAAGAAGAAAGCCAGACTTATCCAGTGTAAAAATTCAGAGCTGGGAAAGGGGGACCTGCCTTGCTGCCCTCTCCCCCCCTCTCCAGTGCCTGTTCTCACGGGCACCAAACAGGGACCTGAAAAGAGCAGCCGCACCACTGACATTTGGCTGCTTGGGCAGATATTCACCCTGCAGAGATCTGGCTGGTCCCTCCATCATCCCCCCCGTCCCCACCTTGCCGGGGGTCTGCCCAGTGCATGAGGACAGGCAGGGATCACTGCCGTGTCCCCCACACCTGAGCCCCCAAGGACAGTGACAGCATCTTCCCAGGGAGAACCCAGGAGTCCCGACCCTCAACCAAACCCCCTCCACAGGCACACACGTGGGGTGTTGCTGGCTTGGATCAACTGCCCCCCCCCCTCCCCCCCGCCCCCAGCACATCCTGAACCCCTCAGCCATCATCCATCTTGCTGCCCCCCCGGCGCCCCAGCCAAGTGCTGGTTCAGTGCACCCCTGCTCCCCCACGGCTGGCTGCTTTCCCAGCCCCCTACATCAGCTTTGCTTCCCCAACACGCACACTCGGACCCCCACGCCCCAGCGGAAGCGATGCTCTTTCTTTTCTGCCTCCCTGCTTTGGCAGGGGAGGGGGTTTCTCCAATGAGGTGGTTTTCACAACATGCCAAGGGGATTGTGAAGCTTCCCGGGCACGAGCCCAGCCTGGTTTGGACCCCGCCTGGCTCTGGACATCTCAAAGGCAGCCAAGGTAGGAAAGGCCCATCCGGCTTCCACCACTGGCCTGCTGTGAGTGAGTGGGAGCGGGATTTGAGCTCACCCGCTCTTGAGCCCAAAGGCAACACACCAGACACCTGGATGCTCTGTGCCACCTGCTGCTTTCCTGTACAGCCCCCTGCCAGGCTCCGGCAGGCTCAGTGCCCCTCACCCACCAGCAAGAGACGACCTCACAGCTGCCCCAGACCACCCTCTGCCCCTCTCCCTGCCTTGGGGGGCAACAGGAGAGGCACCCCCCTGGACACCCCCCTCCTGCCCCAAATTGGGGGCTGCCCAGGCTGCCTCCAGTCCCAGCGGCAGCCCCCTCCCCACTGTACTCACCCCACTGGAAGGCGACACGAGGCGCTGGATCGGGGCCGAGGGCTGCAGCGGAGATTGCCAGGCCCCACAGCAGGCAGAGGGCGCGGGCGGGCATGGCGGCGGGGGTGTGGGTGCTGCCGGGAGAGGGAACAGGGTTACACCGCCACCCACCTGCAACGGAAACCCATGAGGTTTCCTGCCCTCCCCCTCCGTCCCCACCCTCCTGGGGGAGACCCGGAGTCCAGCTCACCGGGGCTGGGGGACACCCTCCCTGCCCCTAGCCAGGCCCCTGCTGCAGAGGCAGGCGGGTAACAGCCCTCTACTGCTGCCGGCGGGTGGAACGGCTCCCTTCGCCCAGCGTGGGGTGAACGTGGTGTGTTCACCTCCCCCGGGCGCTCTCCCTCCTCCCTTTGCTGTTACCCCCACCCCCCCGCATATGAGGCAACCTGACCTCTACACACACACACGCACACACACACACACACGCACACACACTACTAGACCACCTATACTTGCAGATGCAGAAACAGGACCCAGGAGTCCTGTGTGGCCCCCACCGCCCCAACATCACAGATGGACCCCAGGAGTCCTGACCCTCCGGATGGTGCAGAGACGGGCTCCCACACTCCCATAGGTGACTGGTTTCTGGTTTCTCACGCTCTCGTCCCGGGGCAGGGACCCTGGGAGGAAGCTTTGAGGGGTCCTGAGGATTTGGGTCCTGAGGATCTGGAAGAGGCACAGATGGGGCTGGGCACGGAGCCCCGGGCAGCAGTGAGGGGACAGCAGTGAGGGCCACAGCATGGCAGGACATCCTGAGAGCACCCGAAACAGCTCTGTGCCAGGTGCTGTACAAACCCAGAGCAGAAAGGCTGATCCCCCTCCCCCCAGCCCTGTATCTGCTTAGCCAGGGCATCCCCTGGGGTCCATCCTGGGCGCTCCAGCCTCTTGGCCTGGACAGCAGGGCTGTTTTAGAGGGGGGCAGGAAAAGGCATCTTACCCCACCCCCCCCTTTCATGGCCAAACCAGCCTGTCTGTCCCCCGGGCCTGGAAGCCTGCCCCTTATGGAGACCCCCAGTGCCTCCCCTCCCCCGGCCGGGCTGCAGTTGGACTCAGGAGCCTTGTCATGGGGCTGGCTTGTGCTAGGGGCTGTACCCAGGACATGGGTTCATGCATGTGCATGTGCATGTGTGTGCACGCATGCATGTATGTGTGCATGTGTGAGTGTGTTCCTTCCTGTTTTAAGCCCCCAGCCCTCCACTATCCAGGAATCCCTCCTCCCTGTCCCCCACTTCATGCCTTGCCCCCCATAGTGGAGGAGAAGTCTCTGCCTGCCCCAGGTGCAACCACGTCCAGTCTCACAGTGCTGAACCTGGCACAGCTGCATACAGAGACGGGGCCAAGCGTGGCCCGGAGGGAGTGGTGCCGGTGGCAGGCGGGGCTCGTCCCTGGGTTTCAAAGGCCCCACCAAGGTGGAGGAGTGAAGAGAGGGAGCAGGGCCCCAGCAGAGGGGGGCCTCTGGGGGGAAGAGGTTGAGAGGGAGGGATAGGGGGAATGGGAGAGAGAAGAGAAGGAAGGAGCAATGGTGGGGACAGACAGACAGACGGGCAGGGGGGAGGGAAGGAAGGAAGGAGCACACGGATGAACAGACGAGTGCAAGGGAAAGGAAAAGAAAGGAAAGGAAAGGAAAGGGCAAGCAAACCTCCTTCCTCCCTCTTGCCCCATGACAGCCCCCGCAGACCCATCACCTCTGCCCCCAGGGCTGGTGTTACCTGTCAAGGGCACAGGATCAGCTTCGACATGGGGGCATCCTCGCTGGCAGATGGTTCAGCCCCATGGCTCAGGGCTCAGCACCCATGGGAGATAAGTCTGTGCAGGGCCCCAGCTGTGCTTCCTTCCCCTCCCCGTGGGTCCCTGGCGCTGAGCCTGGCAGTGGCTGGGGCCGGGCTGGGGCGGAGCGGGGAGGGTAGCTCCCCGTGCATCCGGGAACCAGAAACTCCAGCCTCCCCGGGCAAGTCCCAGCACCTCTGGGGGCGTCTCCAGCTCCCCACAGCCAAGCGGGGACCAGCCCGGCTTCCAGTGTGGCTCAGTGCTGGACACCTGGATCTAACACTGATAAGTGCAAGGTGTTGCACATGGGGAGGAAGAACCGGCACCACACTTACAGGTTGGGGAACTCCCCTCTTGCCAGCACGGAGACGGAAAAGGATCTTGGAGTCGTCATTGACTCCACGATGAACATGGGCCGGCAGTGTGGGGAGGCAGTCAAGAAGGCCAATCGTACCCTGTCATGCATCCACAGATGCATCTCGAGCAGGTCCAGGGAGGTGATCCTCCCCCTCTATGCGGCACTGGTCAGGCCGCAGCTGGAGTACTGCGTCCAGTTCTGGGCGCCACACTTCAAGAGGGACGTGGACAATATGGAAAGAGTTCAGAGGAGGGCCACTCATATGATCAGGGGTCAGCAGGGCAGGCCTTATGAGGATAGGCTACGGGACCTGAACCTGTTTAGCCTCCACAAGAGAAGGTTAAGGGGGGACCTTGTGGCCTGCTACAAACTGGTCAGGGGGGATCAGCAGGTATTGGGGGAGTCCCTGTTCCCCCGTGCGCTGCCAGGAGTGACCAGGAATAACGGTCACAAACTGGCGGAGGGTAAGTTTAGATTAGATATTAGGAGGCGCTACTTCACAGTCAGGGCGGCTAGGGCCTGGAACCAGCTTCCAGGGGAAGTGGTGCAGGCTCCTAGCCTGGGGATTTTTAAAAGGAAGTTAGATGAGCACCTTGCCGGGGTCATCTGACCCCGGTGCTCTTTCCTGCTAAGGCAGGGGGTCGGACTAGATGATCTACCTAGGTCCCTTCCGACTCTAGCTACTATGAAACTATGAAACTATGTCCGGACCCGCTCAAGTGGGGGACCCCGGGGTCCAATTCTGGGTTCGGGGGAGGGTGGGGGGTCTAGTGCTTTGTGCAGGGGACTGGAAGGCAAAACCTCGCAGCACCATGGAGGTTGGGGCTTTACTCTTAAGTCTTTGGGGGATCCAGTTGAAGGACCCCAGGGCCAGGCGGCCTCCCAGCCCACGGGCAGAACAGGGTGGGCACCGACAGGGGGCTTACATAGGTCTAAAAAGGGCCCCCAACTGTGTTTCTCATACAACCCAGAGTTGGTTCCTCCCTCATTGACCCATCCACTTGCTGGCCAGAAGGGAATAAAGGAGGATTGGGGCCTTGCCTTGAGCTCCAGCCTTCCCCAGTGCTTTGTGATCAGAGCAGGGCATGGAAACGTGCCCCCCCCAGCCTCCAGCCCAGCTTTCGAGGATCCAATGGTTGGGAAGGCGTGGGGGGGGCGGGGAAACGACCCCCTGTGCTTGCCATTCGGCCAGGACAGAAAGCTCCTTGTGAGGCAGAAACTAGGTTACCGCACCCGGCTTCACACCGCCGGCTGAGACGGGGCCGCGGGAAGGGCTAAGCTCCACATTGTTCAGTGCTGGGCCAGAGCCACCGAGGCCGGGGAGGGAGCCGGGCTGGGAAAGGGGAAGGGGGCATGGTGTGATCCTCCTCTAGGAGCCCCAGGCATACAGAGCCCGTCTGTCTGTCCACTCACCTGCCATCTATCTATCTATCCATCCCCATGCACACTATGTTGTCTATCTGTCCATCCATACATCCCATTTTATCTACCTATCCATCAATCCATCCATCCCCCTGTCTTTCTGCCTGTCCCTCTGTCTATCCATCCATCCCCACATACACCACTTTGCCTGCCTGCCTGTCTACCATCCTCCTATCCATCCGGACCACTCTACCCATTGATCTATCCATCCATCCTGTACACGCCACTTTTTCTGTCTATCCATCTGTATCATTGTCTGTCCATCCATCCGTCTCCATACATACCACTCTGTGTATCTATCTATCTTTGCCTGCTTGCCTGCCTTCTTTCCCTGCACCTATCCATCCATCTAACGCTATCCATCTCTCTGTTTGTCTGTCCCTATACACACCACTTTGTCTGTGTCTGTCTGTACACATCTCAGTCTATCTATCCCTCCACCCCATACACACACACTCTGTCTGTCAGTCCATCCGTCTGCCTCACACCGCTGTCTCTCTCTCTCTCTCCAACTCCATCCCCACTCACATCACTTGATCTCCCCATCCATCCACCCGCCCCAGCTGGGATTTGACTGTCTGGCTGCAGGGACGTCCATCAGGCACCCGCTCCTTGATCCTTATGGGGCACTGGCCCTGTCCCCCAGAGGCAGGCTGACTTTGCCTTCCCAGGGCTGAAGGGGGATAGGTGTGGGGGGGTGCCCCACAGACCTATGGCACCTCTGTGGGGACCACAGGGAGATGGGGCTTGGGGGGGAGACTTGGGCTGATTTCTGCCATCTGCAAGGGGCAGATGGGCCTGGCTCCACCGCACTGCCTTTGGGATTGCAAGGGGTCTGAGCCCCCGCTGGTGTGGGGAAAACACCCAGAGCCAGCCCAGCTCCCCTGAGACCCACAGCAGCCATGCACAATGAAGCCCACCCAGCCGACACCCCAGTGCCCCCCAGGCTGCCACGCTCATGCACAGGGGATGTCCCCTTTCCAGGAGGATTGGGGCACTCCTCAGCCAGGATACCCCCTTGCAAAGAGCCGGCTCCAAGGGGTGCCTCCCCCCATCCTGTTGCCCCCTGTACCCCACCTCCGGGCTGCAGCTAGAGATCCCCCTCCCCCCCAGCGCTTGGGAACCCACCTGCTTCCACCGGGATCCCTGCGATCTAGGCGAGGAAAATCCCTTTGTAGCGGCGCATCTCTTCTGGGGACCCTCCTTGCGTTGCCATAGTTACCGCTTACCTCCGAGCAGACGGCTGCAGCTGGTATGAGACGTGCACACACATGCATGCACACGCGCGTAGTAGAAAGGCTCCTGTTAGCATCCGGATGCCGAGGCCAGGCGGGCAAGGCCGGAGGCTGGTCCCGGGGGGGCCCGGTCTGGCTGGAGAGCAACGGATGAATCACCGGGAGCTCACGCAGGCTCGCACAGGCTGCGTGTACCAAGGCGGCTGCCCCCCCTTCCCCTCGAGGCCCTGGCTCTCGAATGTGGCCCAAATGCCAGCCCCTGCCCCCGGATCATGCTGAGGTGGGGGCTGCTGGAAGCCGACTGACCTCAGTAAATTCAGCCCTGGCCCTCACTGCTTTCCCAGCAAAGGCACCGCTCACCTCTGGAGCCTGGGCTGAGCTGGTTACTGTGTGGTTGTATATGTGTGTTCACGTGTGTATGTTGGTCTGGGTTTAAGTATGTATGTGTATGTATACAGGTAGAGGTGTGTATGTAACTGTGTGTAAAGATATGTATGTGCATATGTATCTAAGTGTGTGTAAATGTTGTGTATATAGGTGTGTGTGTAAGTATGTCTGTAGGTATGTAAGTGTGTGTGTATAAGTATGTGTAAGTATATGTATATATAGGTGTGTGTAGATGTGTATGTATATAGTGTATGTATGTGTGTGCAGGTGTGTGTAAATATGTGGGTGTATGTGTGTATAGGTGTGTGTAAGCATGTGTGTGTAATGGCATGTAAGAAAGTATGTGTGTGTGTGTACAGGTGTGTGCACAAGTATGCAGTGTATGTCTATGCATGTGAATAGCCAGGTGGGCATGCTGGTGTTTTTGCATGTGTGTATGTGTGCACACATGTCTATGTGAATGTGTGCATGCAAGCCAGCATGTGGCTCTGTATGGCTGAGTGAGTGCGGGGGGGGGGGGGTTTCACACCTGTCTGCACATCTACATGTGTTCACACCCAGCTGCAGGCAGGCAGGCAGGGCAGTGTGTTTCTGTGTGCCAGCTTGTGTGCCTCCATGAGTGTGCCCCTATGCCTGTATACATATATGCACACAGGGTAGCACTGATGGGAGTGTCGTTTTGCATGTGTGCATGAACACCTGTGCCATGTTTGTACACCTGTGCAAACGGGCACAAGGTGGGTACTGCACGGCAGTGTGTGTTTTTTTCACGGGTGCACACATACCTGAGTGTTTGCATGCCTGGATCAGCATGTAGGTGTGCACAGGGGGGGTTTTCACACGTGTGTGTGTGTGTGTGTGTGTGTAAGGGAGGGGAGCCCAATCCTACTCTCACCACCCCCTTGCTTGCATCAAAGCAGTTCCCACAGCCCTGCAGGGACAGTGCAGGCCTCTCCTCCCCAGCCTCCATGGGCACTGCAATCGCCCGGGCTGCTCCAGCCTCCCCTGAGCCGGATGCAATGCCACTTCCAGCTTTCCCCATCGAGATGTTTCCCCGGCGCCTGTGGCCACAACCGCAGGCACCTGCACTTCTGCTTGCAGACCCCCAAAATCCCCTTTTCACATCGGATGCTTCTGCTTCCCACTTCCCTTCCTAACACCAGTCCACCCTTGTGCCCAGATCAGCTGCCACATTCTCCCCAGAGGTGGCTGCTGGCTGATGACAGGAGACCTCTCCTCTAGCACCCATGACATGGAGGGGAGGCTGTCATGGAAGACAAGGCAGAGTAGTGCCCCGTGACTGATGGCTTCTGATTTCCTGTCTAGCACTTGCAGTCTCGCATTGCCAGGCATGGGACATGGAGGTAGACAGTGTGGCTGGCGCTTCCGGCCTGAGTCATCTCAGCTTGGCAGCTCAGAACGAAAGGAGAAGCAAGCAGCAACTCTTCCCTTTTGCATCATACAACTGTGTGCACCCTGCTGGGCGGCACGTCTCTGTTGGGGTTCATGGAGCTGTACGAGGCAGCCCCTATCAGCCTTGCTAGAAATCATCACTAACACGGCATAAGGGAGACCTGCCTTTGTATAGCGCCTAGTGCGGCAGACGACCTGTGTAGCTCCTGAAGCACCAATACAAAGACTCCCTTGCCACTGAAATGCAGCCACCTCTGGGCTAGACCAGAGCGCCAGGTTGGCCCAGGACATACACACCTACAAGTGGCCCGAGTCCAGACTGGGACAGGTAGTGACGGCCAGCAGACACGCGCCGCCAAGTCAGAGCGGGATCATCCTGAGTCACTAATGCCCCTGGTACATACCTGATGCACCAACACCCTCCCCGAATCCTAGCCCTTGGGCCAAGGAACTCCTGCCTGGTCCCTCCCTGGTGCCCAAAGGACCAGGCAGGCCAAACCCTCCCCAGATTGCAGGCGTCTCTTACCAATTCTAGGATCCAGCCCAGCTTTTTCCCTCCATCTTTTTGTGCACATCCCAGCTCCAAATTTAGCATAACCAAAAAGAGGTGAGAAACAGTGAAACTGTGATTGGCTCAGGTCATAGGCCCATCTTGCCCGGTTTCCTGTGTCACATAGTGGAAAGGTAGGATCGGGGCGTTGATCCAGCTCAGGCAGGATTCCCCAGACTCCGGGAGCTGGAGCTTTAAGAGAAAGGAGCTGAAACCCTGGGAGCCAGCAGCTGGGGATGGCCGTAACCATGGAAGGGGGCTGAGTGCCAGGGGAGATACCTCCCTGAAGGTCCCTGCTGCTTCCTGGCTTTAAGCAAGGGGCTGATAGGAAGCTGGTGAACCCAACGATCCTGATGCAGAGGAGCGTGCTCCAGGCAAGGCTCAGGGCAGGGCGGGCTCAGGCCCAGGGTTGATAGACCTCGGGGGTGGGGGAAGGGAATGGGGCATGATTTCAGCCGAGATGCTGCCGATCGATCGAGCCTCCAGAAGCCGCACCAGCACTGGGGACCTGCTTGTGGCTTCCGGTGCTTCGCAGAGCAGCAAAGAGCTGCAGCAGTGACAGGAAGGGCATAGAGCCAGCAGGGAGCATGCACAGCACAGCGGAAGACCCCAGCAACCACCCTGGATGAAGCCTGAGAGAGAAGAGGGCAGGGGTCCCATTCAAAGCCCCCGGGAGCTGGTCCCTGTTCCAGCCAAGAAGCTGTAACTCGCCCTATCCCGGGAGCAAAGCCCAGCCTGCCAGCTCCCCAACCTCCTAGGCAGCGCTGGCCCCCTCCCATCTCCTCCTCCCAGCTGCAACTAGGTGAAAGGGCTTGGAAGTGCCTCTCTTACTCAAGCTGTCTCTGCTGCCAGGTTTCCTGGCTTGCAGAGGAGGGAAGGGAACCAGGGAGACCTGGCTGAGGCCCAAGAACAGAGCACAAGAGGCCTCGTGCCCACGATTGCGGCCAGAGGGAGAAAAGATGGGCCCTGGGCCCTGGCAGGGGGTCTGGGAAGGGTCCCTGGGGGCTCAACACAGGCTCTGAGCATGTGACCTGGCATTGCACCAGTGCAAGGGACGGTGCCACGGGCAAGGACGCCTACGGGTTCCTAAGGAGAATCAGGGGCGCATAAAGCCTGGTACCAGGGTGCTCCCAGCCGGCAGTGGCTGGGATGATGGGCATTGCCCTGCCTGAAACGTCCCCCAACTCCACAGCTCATCCTCAGTGCCAGGGCCCATAGCCTCAGCGGCTGTTGGCATGAGAGTGTCAGCAGCAAATGCACAGTGACCCTGAGGGCTAAGCTCCTTATGTAAATGCACAGGAACGTATGCAACGGGTGTATGCATGTGAAAGAGTGCATGATCATGTGTGGGTGCACCCAGGAGTGTGATTGCATGAATGCCTGGGTGTGATGTGACAGTGCACAAGTGTGACAAAGTGCATGTGTGTAAGGCTGAGAGTGCACAAGTCCCAGGCCCTTTGGCAGTAGCAGGTGGAGGCTGCTCAGAGCTCAGTGGAGCCCGTGTCTCCCCACTTCTGGGCCCTGGCACCCCTGCCCACGAGTCCCTGCCCCTTCCCCTTCTGGTTCCCGGCTGTAGTGGCCACAGCCATCTCTGGCCAGCTGGATGGCCACCACCCCAGGGCGTTATCACCATAACACCCAGTGGACAGTGGGTTAAGCTGCCACGGCTGAGGGCACCTGAGAGACAGTGGGCATGAAGGCAGGTATTTCCTTGGAAAATGGGATGCCTTGTTTCTGTGTGGAGACGAGGGGAATGGAGCGCCAGCTCCACGCTGTGCCCAGAGTCCAGCCCTGTGCCCATCTCCCTGCCATACCCAGTGCCCAGCCCCTGTGCTCAGCTCTCCACTGTGCCCAGTGCCCACCACCTACATCTCTGATGGCAACAACAGGCCTTGTCAAGGCAGAAAACCCATGCCCCATGCCCCTGCCTGGAGCCAGGCACTCTGTGGCCCTCTGCCCCTCCTGCCTTAACCAGGGAGAGCCGTGCCTGGATGCCCCTGAGACAGCCCATCTCCCCTCCCCGTGCCTCGGTTTCCCCATCACGGCCCTGAGCCCTGGAGCCAGGAGCTGGTGGGTGGATCAGCAGCAGAGAACCCAGGTGTCCTGTCCCCTGTCACCCTGTCCTGACCTGCGCAGCACACAGAAAGCCCCAGCTCCCACTGGCTTCCCGGTCACTCAGCTGCATAGCTCCAGGAAAGCAAGGTCCCCGAGCACCCCCACGCCCCCACATACCTGCAGTGGGCAGGAGCCAGGCACTCACCTGCCACGGCTGCAGGCTCTGCCAGCATCTGCCATCCTCCTGGGTGTCTTCTGGAGCTGCCTCCTAGCTCCCAGGCTGCTTTCCTTCTCCCCTCCCTCCCGGCCAGCCTCAGCGCTGGAGCATTAGTGCCGCCTCGTGAGCAGCACCGCCTGGCACTCCCGGCCTTGCCTCTTGCAGCTTCCCAGAGCCATAAACCCTGGAGCTGGCAGGAGGCAGACAGGGGCTGGCAGCTCCAGCTCGGGCCGGGCTGTGGGGACCCAGGGCTTGTCCACGGGCCTGGTGGACAGACTGCCTCTAGGCCTCTGGGACGTGCATCACTCCCGGGCTCAGCAAAGCCTCCCCCAGGCTGGGCAGGGATGTGGTGTCTCCCTGCAAATAAGCCTCAGCCTCCCAGCCTCAAGCCCCAGGGGGTGCCCAGAGAAGGGACAGCCCCTTACACACCTGCAACAACCTTCATGCTGGGCTGTGCACGGCAATAACCCCAACCCAGGCCGCCCAGGAGGTCGGATCCCCCCAGCAGCACCTCTCACTGCAGCTGGGGGTTTGGGGGGATGTCCTCACAAGCCTTTAGGAGACTTGGGGAACCTGTGTGAAGTTGCAGTTCAAATCATGGCAGTTACTGCCCAGGCAGGCAGCAGCCCAGACTGCCACCGCTTTGCTGTACAGTCCTGGCCAAGTCACTTAGCTCCACAGGGCATGCATAGGTGGCGAAGCGGAGGACAAGAGCTGCAGCCTGCGGGCACGTGGGCAGTGCCATTCACCCCTGGGGAGCAGCCTGGCTGGCTGGTGGCTTTGCCATGGTCAAGGCGATGTCCCGGTGCTGCCATCAGCAGTGAGCTGGTGACACCTAGCGCCTGCAGCAGGGACGTGCATGGGGGGGCACAGACTGGGGTGTGAAGTAATAGGGAGTGACACTATGAACCAAAGGGGTTTGATGTTCCTCCCCCGACCCTTCACTTCCAGTCCTGGGGGGTTTCTTCTTCGCCCAAATCCGGGTGCTCCAGGCCCCAAGCAGCTCCCAAGGGAGCCTCCTGGCTCCGTAGAGACCTGGCAGCCTCCAGACATGGCCCAGAGGAGGGGGAGAGCATGTCAGAGGTCACTACACGGGGGGGGGAGGGGGGAAGGGGAGGAGAGTGCCCAGCTCCCCCATTGGACCCAGTCCCAGTCCTCCTGAGGCTGTGGGAGGTTTTTTTTTTTTGTGGGGGGGGAGTCACACCCAGGGCAGCCCCAGGTCCCTCTGCAGGAAGGCCTCCTCTGCACCCAGGCACCTTGCCCCTTGCCCCTGCTCCTCTCTGGGTCAGCCTCTTCCCCTGGCTCTAACTACGAGCTGCCCCGGGGGGCTCCGGTGCCCCTAATTCCCCAGTCCAGTCCTGGGCCCCCCTCCCCAGAGCTCTGCCAATGCCCCTTGCACCCACCCACTGCTACCCCAAGCCCGAGGCTCCCTCCGTGCTGATCAGCAGCCTCCCATTCAGGGCCCGAGAGCATCACCTGCCCCTTTCCCTAACCCCAGCCCCCTACGAAATCACGACAGGACACAGGCTGGCAGGATTCCTCGTGTATTGATTTGGGGAAGAAGAACAGGAACATCGCTAACATTTCCACTGAGCGAGATGTGGCAAAGCGGGACTACAGCCAGGGTGGCAGCAGGTTATCAGCAAACGGCGCCTTCTCTGGGGGGCAAAGAAGGGCCCCACTAGGCTGACCTTAGTGTTGATTGTGGGGGCGGGCAGGGACAAGGCAACAGAGTAGGCGGCTGGCCCCAGTGCTGGGCAGGGAGTGGTGCATGGCGAGCTTCTTCGAACAGTGCCGCACATGCAAAGCGTGTGCCGCTGAAGGCAGCGGGGCGCTAGAGACTGGCTGGGCGCTGTTGGAGTATATGGACCCATCTTAAAATAGTGATATCAAGAAAAAATCAGAGGGGGGAAACTGTCTTGTGCAGTCCTTATGAGCCCCCAGGTCCAGAATGGGCTCGGACTCCAGCTCCTGCTCCCCTAGGCAGACCCCCAACCTCCTATGAAGGCAGGAGACAGGTGTGGGGGGGGGAGAGGGGCAGGACTGGATCCACAGTGAAGCAGAAGCAGCAAAAAGGCTTCAGCTCGTGGGGCCACATCACGGCTGGCATCAAGCTGCTCCACAGAGCCGGATTTCCCCCCAGGCAAAGCCCTGGCCCCACCACGCCTTAGCACAATCCCTAAACCTACAGACCTTGAAGATCTGCCTCGGGCGGCCCCTCGTCCCCGGACTAGCAACAAGCACGATTGAAAACTTTGCATCCCTTTTAACGTCGTGTTGCCCTTGTCTGGTCTCGACCGCAGACCCTAAGCTACAACCCAGCTCTGTCTCTCTCTGGACAAGCTCTCTCCTTCCTCTTGCACTCGACACCGCCCCTTTTAAGGCACATTGTGGCTGCTTATTCATGTGTGTATATATATATATATAAAAACAACTCTCTCTCTCTATATATATATATACACACACACATATATAAAAACAATTAATGCCTCAGATGAGTAATACAGTATGAAAAAAATGGGCCTTTCCCATGGCAAGAGCAGGCAGCAATAGGAGTAAGCGCTGTGGGCAGGACAAGTGGGGTCGGGAGGTAATGCCCCGGGTATGAGGCCAATGGGAAATCAATGAGAACAACGCTCAGGCCTCTTGTATGCACCCCTCGGTGCAGAAAGTGATGGGAAAATAGGGGGACCTGTGTCCCCCAGAACCCTCACAGATAATTCTCGTGAGACTGGGGGGCACAGGAGAATCAAGCCTCAGGGACTGGATTTCTCTTTTCAAAGCAATTTACGGACGCTAAAGCTCATTTGAAATAAGTTTTGCTTTCGGGTCTAGCACATGGCTTTGTAAAGCAACACAGCCCCCATCCCCCAAGATACTAACAGGCACAGGGGGGCCCATCTCAAATGGCTTTACATCAAACGCCTATATAAAAACCTTTGGCAAAAAAATACATCGAAGCAGCTATTAAACTACCAATTTTTTTTCTCTCTTTTTGACAACCACCATTCATTGACTTCTTTGGCTTCGGTATTTAAAAAGATGCAGGAGCTGAAAAAGCTCTGGTTGTGGTGAGTTTTTTCCCTATAAAAATAGATTTCTGTTCTTTAAAAAAAATGAAAGCGTCATTTTGCATTATATTTCTCTGGTAGAGAACAAAACAAAAAATCCCAACCTTTCTTGGTTTGTTTTAAAAAGAGGGGAAGGGACAGGTGGGGAAAGGTACTTTTGCTTTAGGGGGAGAATAGCTTGTTATGGAAAGTTTTTTTGGCAAGGATGGATGCTGTTGCAGCTTTGAAGAGCCTGGAAAATCAAAGAGGAAAAAAAATAATAATGATATATATAAATGATGAAGGCTGCAGATAGCAAATACCAGCCGGAGAAGTAGTTGATTATTCCAACACATTAAAAACACAAAGTAGAAATACTCAGATCCGCTAATAAGAGATCTTTGCTTTCATCACAGAAATCAGCCTAATACTCTCCACTTTACAAATGACATGCAGCATTGATAACCCTGGCGAGCTGGCGGATTCGTGGTACGATATAGGGGTATTAATATTAATTAAATATTATTAATTGAATATTCAGCTAGTAACATTAATCTAGCTGTCTATGAATTAGGAACAAAGAAAGGGGCTGGAAAGGACCTCATGAAGTTGCATCTAGTCCAGGCAGGATAAGTCAACCCTCCCAGCCCGGTGTCTGTCCAACCTGCTCCTGGCCATTTCCAGGTGGAGGGAAACTTGACATGTTCCACAGCTCGACCACCCCAGAGCTAGCAACATCCTCCTCATCTCCAACTTCAGGTCCCCCTGCTCCAGCTTGAGGCTATTGCTCTTAGTCTCAGCCCTGCGCCACAGGGAAAAGCCCATCTCCACCTTCGCTGCCATTGCCCTTCAGCTATTTCATAGAATCACAGACAATGGGGGTGGGAAGGGACCTCGGGAGGTCACATCTAGTCCAAGCCCCTGCTCGAAGCAGGACCAGCCCGAACTGCATCATCGCAGCCAGGGCTTTGTCTACCCCATGTTTAAAAAAGATGGAGACTCCACCACCTCTCTGGGGAACCTGTTCCAGTGCGTCACCACCCTCCTGCTGAGAAAGTTTTTCCTAATATCCAGCCTACACCTCCCCTGCTGCAAGTGGAGCCCATTGCGCCTTGTCCTGTCATCTGCCCCCACTGAGAACAGTCCAGCTCCTTCCCCTTTGCGACCCCCTGCAGAGAATTGAAGCCAGCTATTCAACCCCGCTCAGTTATCTCTTCTCCAGGCTAAATCAGCCCAGTTCCCTCAGCCTCTCCTCACCAGTCCTGTCCCCCAGCTCCTAAACCAGTTTCACTGCCCTCCACTGGACTCTCTCCAACATGTCCACCTCCTTTCTGTAGTTAGCCTTCTTGTCAACAAAGGCACTGTTGATTATTTGAGGACTATTATCAAATCCCACCTCAGTTTTCTCCTCTCCGGACCTGCTGCACTCAAAAGAGGGCTGGTTTCTACTCACTGTAGCCCACAGAGGCATGATACCCATCGGTCCAGTGCTCCGGACACCCGGGTTCCTCAAGCCCCCTGCTGCTCCCTGCCACACCGACCTGCCTGCATGGGATGGCGTCCTCCAGGATTTAGGACCTGGTCATCGGGTTTTCACGCAGTCCACTGGAGCTGGTGCTGGGACCTGCAACACTGCGGCAGCGGCGGGTGAATATGACACGGCGGGTGCATGAGCCTGAGGATGGGCCGGCGTCCTGGGCACCACTGCTGTGGGCCTGGATGGAGGCGAAAGAGAGATACGGCCACCCTGAGCACCTCCCAGAGAGGAGCAGAGGACCTCAGCTTTAGGAAACACCACCTTCTCACAGGGTTATTCTTACAGCCAGCAACACCCACCCTGTCCCACCCACCCCAACAAAGCTGCTGAGGGGTCTCCATGAGCAGGAATTAGCCTTCCCTGGTGCTGGAGGAGATCCCTTCTTGCTTCCTGGTTTGATGGAAGAGTCTTGGTTTAGGGGATTATTTTTACCGCAGTAATATGATGCTGTGGAGGCATTTCTACACATAACCCCAACTGGATGCGAATGGGCGGGTAGCTTCAGTTCCCCTCTATAAGCATGCCTGGGAGACAGCTTTGCCTCCTGGCTTTATGGGGAGCATGGATTCAGGCCTGTTCTGTAGCAAAACAGCCACCTTGCTTCTGCAGTCAGGGCTGCGATTCATTCGAAGGCTGCCTGGTGCACCGAGGACTTCAAGGGCTTCTGGGTGGTCACTTCCAGCCCCACGGAGCCTGGCCGCAAAGCATCTTCCCATTGCGAGCTGCTCCAAACCTTCCCCATCCCAGCATGTGGCCCTGGCATGGTCCATCCATCATCTGGGAGCCCTAAGCCAAGTCTCCCCATCCCACTGTGCCCTGTCCCCTCTCCTGGGGCCTGGCACTCACATGATGGTGGTGGATGCCCTCCTCATCATCCTTGTCATCCTCCTCATTCACGATCACGGTGAACACCAGCTTCCTCATGGCCACCTCCTGCAGCAGAAGGGGGCAGGAGTTGAGGTCAGGAGGCAGCCACAGCCTCAGAGACCCCACAAGTGTCACTCGTCCCCTCCACTCATCCCTGCTTGTGCCTGGTGCACAGAGAACTGATACCCCCTGGGCTCCCCCGCCATCTCACCTGTCCGTTGGAGTTGATCAAGGCAGTCCGCAGGCCGTCTCCGGTGCCCCACGAGCTCTGGGCCTTCCACACCAAGTCCGTGGGAGGGCTGTGGGTTGCACCGGCCCCCGAGCCCCAGATCTACAGGGAACATGGGCAGACAACGGTCACACCTTGTGCCAGTGGTGCTAATGGGACCATAACCGCCCTCCCTACCTCCTTCCTAGAGGGCAGGTGGGACTTCCCCAGGAGCCCGCTGAGGAGGCTAAGAGTCTGGCACCTAAAAGGAAAGGGATTTCCCACACACCAGACCTGGACTTTTTGTTTAGTGGGTTCTGGGTTCGAATCCCAGTGTTGGATAAACTAGGCTCTCCTGTTCTGAGCAGTGGCAGATGACAGAACAAGGAGCAACGAGCTCCAGTTCAAGCAAGGGAGGCTCAGTCTGGATATTAGGAAAAACTCTCACTAGGAGAGGGATGAAGCACTGGAACAGGTTGCGTGGAGAGCTGGGGGAGTCTCCATCCTTGGAGGTTTTTAAAGACCTGGCTGCACAAAGCCCTGCCTGGGATGATGTAGTTGGGGCTGGTCCTGCTTTGAGCAGGGGTTGGATTAGATGCAACTTCCTGACGTCCCTCCCAACACTCACTGTCTATTATGGGCTGAGCACCACACCTCATCCGGGTTAGCTTTGCTCAGCACGGGCCACCTGAGAACCGGGCACTAGTGCTTCTGGGCATGAGCCCTTTAACTGAGAACAGCATTCGCAACTCACCGTCACCACCTGGCCAGCCTTCAGGGTAAACCTGGGAGGGAAGCGGTAGGAGATGACGGGATCTTCTCCGTTCTGGCGCTTGATCTGCCAGTTCCCCAGGGCCTGATCCTGTGAGGCAGAAGGGCCGGGGGTGGGTTATGGGGGGAGTCTCCCATCCAGCCTCAGGCCCAGCCTGGGTCCGTTTGGCAGGGGGGCGCGGCGGGCATCACTCAGCGCCCGGCCCTACCTCGCTGGACTTGTTCCTGAGCCGCACGAACTTGCCGGCCAGGTCGACCTCCTCGACGGCCACACGCCCGCTGGTGCGCACGTGGTGCGTGAAGTTGTTGGGTGACTTGTCATACTCCAGCTTGCGCTCCTTGCCTGCGGGGCTGGGGGACAAATGCAGCCTGCAGGGTGGAGGGCGGGTGGTGAGGGCAAGGGCAGGGCCAGGAGGGGTGGGGCCAGCCACGCCCCCTCTGCATTGACCACACCCTCAACTAGGTTCCTTCCAATCCTCAACAGCCTCCTTGGCCACCCCCAAAGACACGCCCCCCTCTCCCATGCTCTCAGGCCACGCCCCCATCCAGGTTGGCACTGGCATTGGCCTTGCCCCCAACTAGACTCCCTCCAATCCTCAACCAGGCCCCTCCTCACTCTCTTTGGCCACACCCCCATCAGAGTCTTCTTAACCAAGCCCTTCCCCCACTCTTTGGCCACACCCCAACCAGACTCCTCCCCCACAATCATTGGCCACACCCCTAGCATGGCTTCTTTCCCATGATCCTTGGCCACACCCCCAGATAGACCCCACCCCCTTTGGCCACATCTCCACCCTCCTTGGTCATACCCTCCCGTACTTTGTCCGTGCTCCCACCCCAGCGCCAGGTGCCCCCACCTCTCCTCCTCGCCCTCCAGCAGCTTGCGGTAGGCGTGGATCTCCATGTCCAGGGCCAGTTTGATGCCCAGCAGCTCCTGGTACTCGTCCAGCTGCTGCTGCATGCGTGCCCGCATTCCAGCCATCTCCCGCTCCTTGTCGGCCAGGATGCGGCGGCTGGTATCCCGCTCCCGCGTCAGCGCGTCCTCCAGGTCGTGGAGCTTGGCCTCCTTGGCTGCCAGCTGGGGACAGAGGGCACGGGGTTGAGGGCAGCACGAGGCACGCCGGGGGCTCGGTCCATGGGGCAAACTCCCCCTGAGCTCATGGGGGGACACAGCTGCACTTGGGGTGCCCAGATCCTGGGCCAGGCTATAAACGAAGCCAAGACAGCGGGAAAGAGGGGCAAGTGGATGTGGCCACGGTGGGGAGCTGGTGGCACATGGGATAGGATGGATGGACAGACAGATGCAGTGGGGGGGACAGGTCTCACCTGCTTCTGGAGCTGGCTGAGCTGAGCCGAGAGGCTGTCGATGCAGCTGCGGCATTGCTGCAGCTCCTCATAGGCGGCGCCCAGCATGTTGCTGTTCCTCTCTGCCGACTGCTTGGCGTTCTCCAGCTGGAAGCCAAGGAGTTAATTGCCACTGGTTGTGGGGTGGTGGTGGAAGGGGACATGGGGTGCAGGGGGCGGTGGGAGTGGGGAACAGCCCAGAAGCCTCTGACTTTTGAGATGGGGAAACTGAGTCACAGCAGGCACCCGTGGCAGTGCCAGTGGCTCTGGGGCAGCCGGGGCACTCAGAGCAGGGAGCAACATCCTGGCACTCCTGGATCCCAGACCCACCTAGAGGTAGCGGCAGGGGTGGGTACAGAACCCAGGTGTCCTGGACCCCTCCTCCCCCGGTACCTTGGCGCTGTAGGTCTTCTCCAGCTCCTCCTTGTAGAGGTTGATTTGGGCCTCGTGCTGGGCCCGCAGGTCATGCAGCGCCTCGGACAGCTTGCTCTCAAACTCCCGCTGCCGCCCGTTGTCGATCTCCACCAGTCGTGTCTCATGACGCCGCTTGGTCTCCCGCAGCTCCTGGGGGTGGAGAAGCGGGCACGTGAGCCCCGGGATCCCCTGGTGCAGCCCCTGGGGTCCCTCCTTGGCCCGGCCCAGCCCGGCCCACCTTGCTGTAGATGTTCTTCTGGAACTCCAGCTCCTCCTTGAGTGTCTGCAGCTGGTTCTCGGCGTCCACACGCCGGAGGATCTCATCCTGTAGATGCTTCTTGGCCTCATTCAGGGCAGCTTCCAGCTGGGGAGGGAAGCAGGGAGTGAGTGTGGATGGGGGGAGGTACTGGGGTCTCCGACACAGCAGGGCTGGGCATGCTTTTGGGTTGGAAATCTCCACCCTGGCATTGCTTCATTTTTGTGCTATGCATATGCATGCCCTTGCTTTACATAACCTGTCCACATTCAAGTGCAGAGATCAGCCTTGGGGCTGGCGGACTTCCCCACCCCAGGGCAATGGCGTCCCAGCAGCCCTGACCCCTAGGGCTGGCATCGCTCACGTTGGTTACTTGTGCCCTCAGCTCCCAGACTTCTTTCTCCAGGTTCCTCTTCTCACCCAGGGCGGTGGTGAGTGTGGCCTCCTTGGAGTTGAGCAGGGCCTCCAGGTCCTTGAGGCGGGACCGGGCGGACAGCAAGTCCGATTCTTTCTTGGCATTTCTGGAAGAGAGCGACCGAGGCCGTCGGGGAGGAAGCGCTACCAGCTACGTGCAAGCAGAGCATCCTCCAGGTCTCACATGCACCCAGAGCACCTCCCAGCCCAGAACCGCAACCCAGGGGATTGGGGATTTCATGTGCGTGGAGAAACGGCCCCTGTAGCGACAGCATTAGCTGTAGGAGGACCCACAGCATTTCACTTGTGCACATCCAGCTAGGCCCATGGCACTGGTGTTTCACACTCATGAGTGCCGTATTCCCCAACACAGCTGGCTTAGTGCAACAGACCCCAGCACTGACATGGCCTCAGAGCCTCTGCTCTCCCTCCACTGGCTCCTTGGATGCTAGATCAATGTCCCATAGAAATGCATTGAGTTGGAGGCTGCCGGCAGCTCCGTGGACTCCAGGTCAACCTGACATAGGAATGTACCGTCTTGACCTGGAACTCCACATTTTACCTGGCTTTTCCCCACTGATTTTGGACCTTAGCACTTTTTTTGTTTTTGTTCTTAAAGGAAAATTTTTCGTGTCCCAAGTCAAATCAGCAAAATCAAATCCAAATCCGTGTGAATCATTCCAGAACCATATGTGGCCCTGCTGCCAACAAACATCCTCCACCCTGTCTGGGGCTTCAGATACTTCCAAATCCCTTGGTGAGCATCCTGTGTGCAGGCCCAAGCCCCAATACCTCACCTTGACCCTATATCCTGCCACCCCTCCTGTGTTGGCATCAGCCCAAGGGCTTAGGGGACCCAACTGGATCACAGAGGCCATGCAAACGTCAGCCTTTTGGAGGTTTCAAACCAAGGCCTGAGGCTGAGTTGCAAAATACTGCAAGAGGAATGACAGCCCCTGTGGATGGGAGGTGGGACTGGTCTGATGGCAATGTGTGCACATGGCCACTAGCACATCTGGACTGCAGGATCTTGGGAGGTAGAAGGAGCCACCGTGATGGCAAGGCCAGGCCCCCTCAGGCACTTGTATCCCAAGTGCTACGTAAAAGGCGCTTCAGCTCTCAAAAACGCTCCCCTATAGCACAGCCATGTGTCCGGCCCCACGCCAGATGGTCACGGTGCCACTGCCCCCGCACTAACGCTCCAGTATAGTAATGCAGGATCTCGGGGTAGTGAGGGGGGCAAAGTCCACACTCTCCGCACCTGCTTTGCAGCTCAACCCTGTTCAGAGCCACTGCCAAGGGGGACTTTGCCCTCAGCCCTACCCTTGCACCGGCTTTTCCACCAGAAGCCAAATGCTCTCTCCGCCAGACATCCGGGTGCCTGAACGCTGCTCCCAGCTCCTGCCTCGGTCCAACTCTTTGAATTGCAACAGCTGAAGCCCAGCCAGGCTTTGGGCCGTATGGGTGACGTGGCAAGTCTCTGCCCCACTGCGCCGGCAATACAAAGATGGCCCCACAAGACAGCTTGGGGTTCATGCACCTGGATCTCTGCCATGGGGACTCCCTGCTGCATGACGGGGCGTTCCCCAGTTTAACCCAGGGAGGAGTCCCTACAAACCGGGGGGGGGGGTCATTCAGAGAGGGACCCTCGTCTGCCCACTTTGCATATGTGCAAATGAGCTGTGCAGGTGGCAGAGATGAAAGCTCTGGATCCTCACCCTCACCCCAAGATCGGTGCCCAGGCCAGGGCAGGCAGCTCGGCCCAAGCCCCACCTGCAGCAATTGTCCCAGCTCACACTGAAGCTATTGAGGCCTGTGGGGATGGGGGTGGAGCAGGGAACGGGGATGCTCCAGGTCCTGGGAACCACGAGCTATGTATAGAGCCGGGATAGCAGAGACATGGAGGTCCTGGCTGGGCGGCTCCAGGCAGGAGGGGCCATGTCCAAGCTGTTGCAGAAGCCCCCTGACCTTGACCCTGGCACAGGCACGTAAGCTGAAGGGGCTGCTGCCAAGCAGTTCCCACAACCAGCCTCCCTCCCCTGCTTCCCAGAGCCAGAAGAGGTACTGGGAGTGGAGAAGCATGTGCATGTGCCCAAAGCATTTAGGCACCCACCATATTCCCATGCAGGCGCTGATGCCACACTACATTTCTGGGAGCAGAGAAGGCAGCCACGAAACGGGGAAGCACAGCTCCCTCATAGGGACCCACACGGGCTTGGGGCATGTTATCACAGTAGGCTCACAAGTGCCCCCACCCTTGTGCAAGATCCTCAGATTTACAAATCTCACATTCCTTGTGAGAAACCGTGTGGACGGGGCCCTGAGTGTTCACTAGTGTCATGCGAGATGGGGCAGCAGAGTTCACAAGCACCTTGTTTTTCAGTGCAAGGGACCCTAAGATTCACAATCATCCTGTGAGATGGGGAGGAAGTCACAAGCGTCTCTTTGTCGTGCACCAACCGGACAGGCAGGGAGCCTGGCGGTCACAAGCCTCGTGTAATCAATGCAAAGGGGGCAGCAAGGGCACGCCTGGCACCCCTTCTCCCAGCCTGGCACTGGCCCCCCACAAATCTGCATGGAGCCCCACTGTGGGCTGCGGCCCCTCGCTGGGGCTCTGGCACTGGGGTGCGGGAGGCAGGGTGGAGGCCGCCCTTCCCCAGGCTCCAGCTCCCTTCGTCTTCGTGAACAAGAGCCCGGCTGGGGCTCGGGGATGGGAAAGGAGATGAGTTGCTGCCGGCGTAATTGGGTTAGGGCTGGCAATTCAGGAAGCCACAGCTCGTCGGAGGAGCAGCTAACGAGCAGGGGCTGGTTCCTGTTTGGGAGAAGGAGGGAGGGAAAGAAAACTCCCACACTGCAGAGTCTGGTCACGTTGAGGTCCCCCCCGAGACGCCCAGGGCACTGGGTGGTCTTTAGAGGGGCAACGTGGCCCAGTGGTGAGAGCTGCAAGGCTCGAAGGATGCCTGGATCCCTTCCTAGTTCTGTATGTCCTGACAACCCGCTCCCACCAACGTCATGTGTGGCACCCCGTGAGCTCCCAAGGGACCCACATGGATTTTCCTCAGGGTGCTCCAATGCGTGGTAGACATCCCAGTGCTGGGGGGGAATGGCGCCAAGAAGGGTATCAAAGTTGGCTGGACCCCCACTCCCAGGTATGTGGGAGCAGGTGCCGAGCCAGGCGTCCTCCACCGATCAATAGGGACACCCAAGTTCCTGGCCCTTAGCCCGGGCCGGGGGGTAAGATGCCAGAGACCCAGGGTGGGATGGGGAGAGGGGCCTCGCCAGGTGCTGGGTAAGGCCCTGATCTTACCCTTGGGAGGAGCGGGGTGCCAAGGACACGGCAGGCTCTGCCCTAAGGGTTAAGCCTGTCCAGATCCAAATGGCGCTGATGTCAATGGGAGACGGCAGCTTTGGGATCGGGGCCAGGGACAGCCAGAAGCGCTGAAGCTTTCCAGGTGCACGAGCCACTCCCTACCCGCAGCCACGGGGCCTTGCCCCCGCCTGGGAGGGCAGATCCCCCATGGCGCACCGCTCGGGCATGATGCCAGGACCTGAACCCGGGCGACAGGGCCAAATTGGCTGTGGGACCCCCTTGCACTTCTGTGATCACCAGCACCCACTGCACACACAGCCACTGCTTGCAGGGGAGGGCATTTCGAAGCCAGCCGTTGGCCTCCAGAGCCTCTCGGCTGGACCTGGAGCCGGGCTGCACCCGCCCCGATCCTCCCCGCTTGCCAAGCCCGTGATGCCACAAACCTGCCAGGCCTCACGGGAGGCAGCTCCCGGCTGGGGTGACGCCGGGACTCCCACGGCTGGTCGGACTCCGGCTCTGTGCCGTCCCCATGCCCCAGCCCCGGGGTAGGGGGTGGGGGGACACACGTGCTGCCCCCTGCCCCTGCCCCAGGGCAACACTCCCTGCCCCATGCCCCCACCCAGGGGAGTTGGGCACACACTCACCGCGCCTTAAGCTCCTTGTGCTCCTCCTGCACCTTGCTCAGCTCCAGCTGCAGCTGCGCCCGCTCCTTGGCCACCGAGTCCCGGGCCTCGCGGGCCTCAGCCAGCTCGGACTCGTAGGCCGCCTTGGTGCCCGAGGCTTTGCGGCTCACCACTTCCTCCGTCTCGGTGACGCGGAGCCGCAGCCCCGCGTTCTCCGACTCCAGGGACCGCACGCGGTCGATGTACACGGCCAAGCGGTCGTTCAGCTCCTGCAGGTCTTTTTTCTCCTGCAGCCGTATGGCGTGGTCGGGTGATACCGCCCGGGTGCCCACCTTGCTGCAGGGGGTCCGGCGTTGCCCGGGGGTCTCCATGCTGGGCGCAGGGTGCAGGTCAAGTCTCAGCGTCCTCCGGCTCCCGCTGACAGGCGGAGACACCGCCTTGGAGCCGGCTCAGATGCGCCTGGATGAAGGTGTCGCAGGAGGGTGTTGTTAAGCCAAGCAGACTGCACCCAGTTTTGCTCGTTTAAAGAAACTGAAAGAAAAAAAAGGAGTGGGGGAGGCATTTCCAGGAACAAGGCATTATAAATGATCCATAAGGCAAGGGCAATTCAAGGTCGTGGCAGATGTGATATCATTAGACCGACTAGAGTCAGGGGTGGGCAAAATCCGGTCTGTAACTGTGCAAAGGTATGCGTGTGCATGTGTATTTAGTTGTGTGTGTAAGCTTGTGTGTAGGTATATGCATAAGCATGTGTGTGTGTGTATATAACCATGTGAGAAAGTATATGCTTGTGTGTATAGGTGCACAAGTATGCACGTGTATGTGCGTGTGTGTGCATGAACACCAATGCACATGTAAATGCACAAGTGGGTGCGTGCATGTGAGAGAGTGCATGATAGTGTGATTGCATGATAGTTCATGAATGCCTGGGTGTGATGTGCGAGTGCACAAGTGCATGTGCACGTGTGTAAGGGTGTGAGTGCACAAGTCCCAAGCCCTTGGCAGTAGCAGGTGGAGGCTGCCCAGATCTCAGTGTAGTCTGTGTCTCCCCACTTCTGGGCCCTGGCACCCATGCCCACGAGTCCCTGCCCCTTCCCCTTCTGGTGCCTGGCTGTAGCGGCCACAGCACTCCCTGGCCAGCTGGACAGATGGATGGCCACCGCCCCAGGGTGTTATTACCGTAACGCCCAGTGGACAGTAGGTCAAGCTGCCATGGCTGTGGGCACTTGAGAGACAGTGGGCATGAAGACAGGTATTGCCTTTGAAACTGGGATGCCTTGTTTCTGTGTGGAGACAAGGGAAATGGAGCGCCAGCTCCCTGCTGTGCCTAGAGTCCAGCCCTGTGCCCATCTCCCCACCATACCCAGTGATCAGCCCTTGTGCTCAGCTCTCTACTGTGCCCAGCGCCCACCACCTACATCCCTGATGGCAACAACAGGCTTTGTCAAGGCAGAAACCCTGGGCCCCATGCCCCTGTCTGGAGCCAGGCACTCTGTGGCCCTCTGCCCCTCCTGCCTTAACCAGGGAGAGCCGTGCCTGGATGCCCCTGAGACAGCCCATCTCCCCTCCCCGTGCCTCGGTTTCCCCATCACGGCCCTGAGCCCTGGAGCCAGGAGCTGGTGGGTGGATCAGCAGCAGAGAACCCAGGTGTCCTGTCCCCTGTCACCCTGTCCTGACCTGCGCAGCACACAGAAAGCCCCAGCTCCCACTGGCTTCCCGGTCACTCAGCTGCATAGCTGCAGGAGAGCGAGGTCCCCGAGCACCCTCATGCACCCATGTATCTGCAGTGGGCAGGGGCCGGGCACTCCCCTGCCACGGCTGCAGGCTCTGCCGGCATCTGCCATCCTCCTGGCTGTGGCTTCTGGAGCTGCCTCCTAGCTCCAAGGCTGCTTTCCTTCTTCCCTCCAACATGCAGTTTAAATCACGGCTGTTAATGCCCAGGCAGGCAGGAGCCCAGACTGCCACCGCTTTGCTGTAGGGTGCTGGCCAAGTCACTTAGCCCCACAGGTACGCATAGCTGGGGAAGTGGAGGACAGGAGCTGCAGCCTGCAGGCACCTGGCCAGTGCCATTCATCCCTGAGCAGCAGCCTGCCTGGCAGGGCACTCACTGGTTTTGCCATGGTCAAGGCCACTTCCCAGTGCTGCCATCAGAAGTGTGGCAGCCTCCAGACACCTGGGGGGAGGTGTTGGGGGGGGGGGTCACACCTAGGGCAGCCCCAGGTCTCCCTCTGCAGGAAGACTTCCTCTGCACCCAGACACCTTGTCCCAGCCCCTGCTCCTCCCTGGGTCAGCCTCTTCCCGTGGCTCTAACTACGAGCTGCCCCGGGGGGCTCCGGTGCCCCTAATTCCCCAGTCCAGTCCTGGGCCCCCCTCCCCAGAGCTCTGCCAATGCCCCTTGCACCCACCCACTGCTACCCCAAGCCCGAGGCTCCCTCCGTGCTGATCAGCAGCCTCCCATTCAGGGCCCGAGAGCATCACCTGCCCCTTTCCCTAAGCCCAGCCCCCTACGAAATCATGACAGGACACGGGCTGGGCAGGATTCCTCGTGTATTGATTTGGGGAAGAAGAACAGGAACATCGCTAACATTTCCACTGAGCGAGATGTGGCAAAGCGGGACTACAGCCAGGGTGGCGGCAGGTTATCAGCAAACGGCGCCTTCTCTGGGGGGCAAAGAAAGGCCCCACTGGGCTGACCTTAGTGTTGATCGTGGGGGCGGGCAGGGACAAGGCAACGGAGTAGGCGGCTGGACCCAGTGCTGGGCAGGGAGTGGTGCATGGCGAGCTTCTTTGAACAGTGCCGCACATGCAAAGCGTGTGCCGCCGAAGGCATCGGGGCGCTAGAGACTGGCTGGGCGCTGTTGGAGTATATGGACCCATCTTAAAATAGTGATATCAAGAAAAAATCAGAGGGGGGAAACTGTCTTGTGCAGTCCTTATGAGCCCCCAGGTCCAGAATGGGCTCGGACTCCAGCTCCTGCTCCCCTAGGCAGACCCCCAACCTCCTATGAAGGCAGGAGACAGGTGTGGGGGGGGAGAGGGGCAGGACCGGATCCACAGTGAAGCAGAAGCAGCAAAAAGGCTTCAGCTCGTGGGGCCACATCACGGCTGGCATCAAGCTGCTCCACAGAGCCAGACTTTCCCACAGGCAAAGCCCTGGCCCCACCACCCCTTAGCACAATCCCTAAACCTACAGACCTTGAAGATCAGCTTGGGGCAGCCCCTGGTCCCTGGACTAGCAACAACCACGATCGGAAACTCTGCATCGCTTTTAATGTCCTGTTGCCCACATTTGTCTCGACCACAGACCCTAAGCTACAACCCAGCTCTGTCTCTCTCTAGACAAGCTCTCTCCTTCCTCTCACGCTCGACACCGCCCCTTTTAAGGCACATTGTGGCTGCTTATACATGTTTTTTTATATATATGTATGTATATATACAATTAGTGCCTCCGATGAGTAATACAGTACAGAAAAATGGGGTCTTTCCCATGGCAAGAGCAGGGAGCAATGGGAGTAAGCGCAATAGGCAGGACAAGGAGGTCGGGAGGTAATGCCCCGGGTATGAGGCCAATGGGAAATCAATGAGAACATCGTTCAGGCCTCTTGTGCGCACCCCTCGGTGCAGAAAGTGATGGGAAAATAGGGGGACCTGGGCCCTCCGGGACTCACGGATGATGCCCATGAGAGCTGGGGCAGGAGCCTTAGTGCACAGGAGAAATAGAGCCTCAGGGACTGGATTTCCCTTTTCAAAGCACAATTTACCTATGCCAAAGCTCATCCCGCTCTTTTGAAATGAGCTTTGCCTTCGGGTCTAGCACATGGCTTTGTAGAGCAACACAGCCCCCCTCTCCCAAGATACTAAAGGGATGGGGGGCCCCCATCTCAAATGGCTTTACATCAAACCCCTATACAAAAACCTTTGGCAAAAAAATACATCTAAAGAGCTATTAAACTACCAATACTTTTTTCTCTCTGTCGTTTTTTGGCAACCACCATTCATTGACTTCTTTGGCTTCGGTGTTTAAAAAAATGCAGCAGCTGAAAAAGCTCTTGTTGGTGTGGGTTTTTTTCTATAGAAATAGATATTCTTTCTTTAAAAAAAATCAAAGCGTCATTTTGCATTTTATATATAATATATATATATATATAAATTCCTGCGGTAGAAAACAAAAAAAAACCCCAACCTTTCTTGGTTTGTTTTAAAAAGAGGGGAAGGGACGGGATGGGGGGAGGTGGGGGGGAAGGTACTTTTGCTTTGGGGAAGAATAGCTTGTTATGGCAGGTTTTTGTCAAGGATGGATGCCTCCAACCGGTTACATGATGCTGCAGTTTTGAGGAGCCTGGAAAAGAAAAGAGAAATTATATTTATATATATATATAAAAGTTTACAAGTGATAAAGGCTGCAGATAGCAGGTACCAGCCAGAGAAGTAGTTGCTCTACCACTGCTTATTCCAAGATGTTGAAATCACAAAGTAGAAATACTCAGATCTGCTAATAAGAGATCTTTGCTTTCATCACAGAAATCATCAGTCTAATTCTCTCCACTTTACAAATGACACGCAGCATCGATAACCCTGGCAAGCAGGCGGATTCATGGTAGGATATTGGGGTAATAATATTAGTCAAATAGTATTAATTGAATCTTCAGCTAATAACATTAATCTAGCTGTCAATTAATTAGGAGCAAACAAAGAAGGGCTGGAAAGGACCTCATGAAGTCGCATCTAGTCAAGGCCTGACGCACCCATCCCAGCCGGTGTCTGTCCAACCTGCTCTTGGACATTTCCAGAGAGGAAAACTCATCTCTGACCTCAGGTCCCCCTGCTGCAGCTTGAGGCTATTGCTCTTAGTCTCAGCCCTACGCCACAGAGAAAAGCCCATCTCCACCTTCGCTGTCATTGCCCTTCAGCTATTTCATAGAATCACAGACAATGGGGGTGGGAAGGGACCTTGGGAGGTCACATCTAGTCCAAGCCCCTGCTCAAAGCAGGACCAGCCCCAACTGCATCATCGCAGCCAGGGCTTTGTCTACCCCATGTTTAAAAAAGATGGAGACTCTACCACCTCTCTGGGGAACCTGTTCCAATGTGTTACCACCCTCCTGCTGAGAAAGTTTTTCCTAATATTCAGCCTACACCTCCCCTGCTGCAAGTGGAGCCCATTGCTCCTTGTCCTGTCATCTGCCCCCACTGAGATCAGTCCAGCTCCAGCCTCTTTGCAACCTGCAGGGAGTTGAAGGCTTCTGTTATAACCTCTCTTGTCTTCTCTTCTCCAGGCTAAATCAGCCCAGGTCCCTCAGCCTCTCCTTGCAAGTCCTGTCACCCAGTCCCTGAACCGTTTTTGTTGCCCTCCACTGGACTCTCTCCAACTTGTCCACATCCTTTCTGTAGTGGATACAAAACTGGATACAGGACCCAGATGTCTGGCGGAGAGAGCTGGCCTCCCCAGTGCCGAACACGGGAATAATCACTTCCCTCCATCTGCTGGCAACACTCCTACCAATGCAGCCCAGGATACCATTAACCTTCTTGGCAACAAGGGCACTGTTGATTATTTGAGGACTATTATCAAATCCCACCTCAGTCTTCTCCCCTCCAGACCTGCTGCACTCAAAAGAGGGCTGGTTTCTACTCACTGTAGCCCACAGAGGCATGATACCCATCGGTCCAGCGCTCCGGACACCTGGGTCCCTCGAGCCCCCTGCTGCTCCCTGCCACACCGACCTGCCTGCGTGGGATGGCGTCCTCCAGGATTTAGGACCTGGTCATCAGGTTTTCATGCAGTCCACTGGAGCTGGTGCTGGGACCTGCAACGCTGCGGCAGTGGCGGGTGAATTTGACACGGCAGGTGCATGAGTCTGAGGATGGGCCGGCGTTCTGGGCACCACTGCTGTGGGCCTGGATGGAGGCGAAAGAGAGATACGGCCACCCTGAGCACCTCCCAGAGAGGAGCAGAGGACCTCAGCTTTAGGAAACACCACCTTCTCACAGGGTTATTCTTACAGCCAGCAACACCCACCCTGTCCCACCCACCCCAACAAAGCTGCTGAGGGGTCTCCATGAGCAGGAATTAGCCTTCCCTGGTGCTGGAGGAGATCCCTTCTTGCTTCCTGGTTTGATGGAAGAGTCTTGGTTTAGGGGATTATTTTTACCGCAGTAATACGATGCTGTGGAGGCATTTCTACACATAACCCCAACCTGGATGCGAATGGGCGGGTAGCTTCAGTTCCCCTCTATAAGCATGCCTGGGAGACAGCTTTGCCTCCTGGCTTTATGGGGGGCATGGATTCAGGCCTGTTCTGTAGCAAAACAGCCACCTTGCTTCTGCAGTCAGGACTGTGATGCATTCGAAGGCTGCCTGGTACACCGAGGACATCAAGGGCTTCTGGGTGGTCACTTCCAGCCCCACGGAGCCTGGCCGCAAAGCATCTTCCCATTGCGAGCTGCTCCAAACCTTCCCCATCCCAGCATGTGGCCCTGGCATGGTCCATCCATCATCTGGGAGCCCTAGGCCAAGTCTCCCCTCTCCTGGGGCCTGGCACTCACATGATGGTAGTGGATGCTCTCCTCATCATCCTTGTCATCCTCCTCATTCATCATCACGGTGCACACCAGTTTCCTCATGGCCACCTCCTGCACCGGAGAGGGGGCAGGAGTTGAGGTCAGGAGGCAGCCACAGCCTCAGAGACCCCACAAGTGTCACTCGTCCCTCCACTCATCCCTGCTTGTGCCTGGTGCACAGAGAACTGATACCCCCTGGGCTCCCCCGCCATCTCACCTGTCCGTTGGAGTTGATCAGGGCAGTCCGCAGGCTGTCTCCGGTGCCCCACGAGCTCTGGGCCTTCCACACCAAGTCCGTGGGAGGGCTGTGGGTTGCACCGGCCCCCGAGCCCCAGATCTACAGGGAACATGGGCAGACAACGGTCACACCTTGTGCCAGTGGTGCTAATGGGACCATAACCGCCCTCCCTACCTCCTTCCTAGAGGGCAGGTGGGACTTCCCCAGGAGCCCGCTGAGGAGGCTAAGAGTCTGGCACCTAAAAGGAAAGGGATTTCCCACACACCAGACCTGGACTTTTTGTTTAGTCGGTTCTGGGTTCGAATCCCAGTGTTGGATAAACTAGGCTCTCCTGTTCTGAGCGGTGGCAGATGACAGAACAAGGAGCAACGAGCTCCAGTTCAAGCAAGGGAGGTTCAGTCTGGATATTAGAAAAAACTCTCACTAGGAGAGGGATGAAGCACTGGAACAGGCTGCGCGGAGAGCTGGGGAAGTCTCCATCCTTGGAGGTTTTTAAAGACCTGGCTGCACAAAGCCCTGGCTGGGATGATGTAGTTGGGGCTGGTCCTGGTGCTAGGTAAAAGGCCCACGCCAGATGGTCACGGTGCCACTGCCCCCGCGCTAACGCTCCAGTATAGTAATGCAGGATCTCGGGGTAGCGAGGGGGGCAAAGTCCACACTCTCCGCACCTGCTTTGCAGCTCAACCCTGTTCAGAGCCACTGCCAAGGGGGACTTTGCCCTCAGCCCTACCCTTGCACCGGCTTTTCCACCAGAAGCCAAACGCTTTCTCTGCCAGACATCCGGGTGCCTGAATGCTGCTCCCAGCTCCTGCCTCGGTCCAACTCTTTGAATTGCAGCCAGGCTTTGGGTCCTTTGGGCCGTATGGGTGACGTGGCAAGTCTCTGCCCCACTGCGCCGGCAATACAAAGATGGCCCCACAAGACAGCTTGGGGTTCATGCACCTGGATCTCTGCCATGGGGACTCCCTGCTGCATGATGGGGCGTTCCCCAGTTTAACCCAGGGAGGAGTCCCTACAGACTGTGCCCAGGAGTGGGGGGGGTCATTCAGAGAGGGCCCCTCGTCTGCCCAATTTGCATATGTGCAAGTGAGTTGTGCAGGTGGCAGAGATGAAAGCTCTGATTCCTCACCCTTACCCCACACCCTCCCTCGGTGACCTGCTACAGCGCTGCATTGGCTACATCTCTGGTGGAGGCAGCTGCAAAGCTACGCAGAGATTGGTGCCCAGGCCAGGGCGGGCAGCTCAGGCCAACACCTGCCTGCAGCAGTTGTCTGCCCGCAGTTGTCCCAGCTCACACTGAGGCTATCGAGGCCTGTGGGGATGGGGGTGGCGCAGGGAACAGGTGGATCCCCTGTGTCCTGGGAGCCACAAGCTATGTATAGAGCTGGGATAGCAGAGACATGGAGGTCCTGGCTGGGTGGCTCCAGGCAGGAGGGGCCATGTCCAAGCTGTTGCAGAAGCCCCCTGACCTTGACCCTGGCACAGGCACGTAAGCTGAAGGAGCTGCTGCCAAGCAGTGCCCACAACCAGCCTCCCTCCCCTCCTTCCCAGAGCCAGAAGAGTCACTGGGAGTGGAAAAGCATATGCATGTGCCCAATGGATTTAGGCACCCACCATCTTCCCATGCAGGTGTTGATGCCACACCACATTTCTGGGAGCAGAGAAGGCAGCCACGGAAAGGGGAGTCACAGCTCCTGCACAGGGATCCACATGGGCTTGGGGCACGTTACCATGCTAGGCTCACAAGTGCCCCCACCCTCGTACAAGATCCCCAAATTTACAAGCCTCGCATTCCTTGTGATAAACCGTGTGGACGGGGCCCTGGGTGTTCACAAGTGTCATTGCAGACGAGGCAACGGAGTTCACAAGCACCTCGTTTTTCAGGCAAATGTGCAAGGAACCCCGAGATTCACAATCATCCTGCGAGGTGGGGAGGAAGCCAGAAGTGTCTCTTTGTCGTGCACCAATGGGACAGGCAGGGACCCTGGCGGTCACAAGCCTTGTGCAAACAGTGCAGAGGGGGCAGCAAAGGCACGCCTGGCGCCCCTTCTCCCAGCCTGGCAGGGAGCGCTGAAGCTTTCCAGGTGCACGAGCCACCCCCAACCCACAGTCACGGGGCCTTGCCCCCGCCTGGGAGGGCAGATCCTCCGTGGCGCACCGCTCGGGCATGATGCCAGGACCCAGACCCGGGCGACAGGGCCAAAGCGGCTGTGGGACCCCCTTGCACTTCTGTGACCACCCGCACCCACTGCCCACGCAGCCACTGCTTGCAGGGGAGGGCATTTCGAAGCCAGCCGTTGGCCCTCAGAGCCTCTCGGCTGGACCTGGAGCCGGGCTGCTCGCGCCCCGATCCTCCCCGCTTGCCAAGCCCGTGACGCCACAAACCCGCCAGGCCTCAGGGGAGGCAGCCCCGGGCCCCTTCCCAGCCCTGCTCCGGGCTCGGGGACACCAGGGCCCCCCACAGCTGGTCAGACTCCAGCTCTGTGCCCACCCCATGCCCCAGCCCCGGGGTAGGGGGTGGGGGGACACACATGCTGCTCCCTGCCCCGTGCCCCCACCCAGGGGAGTTGGGCACACACTCACCGCGCCTTAAGCTCCTCGCGCTCCTCCCGCCCCTTGCTCAGCTCCAGCTGCAGCCGCGCCCGCTCCTTGGCCACCGAGTCCCGGGCCTCGCGGGCCTCAGCCAGGTCGGCTTCGTAGGCCGCCTTGGCGCCCGAGGCTTCGCGGCTCACCGCTTCCTCCGTCTCGGTGAGGCGGAGCCGCAGCCCCGCGTCTCCGACTCCAGGCACCGCACGCGGTCGATGCACAGGGCCAGGCGGCCGTTCAGCTCCTGCAGATCCTCTCTCCTGCAGCCGTGTGGCGTGGTCGGGGGACACCGGCCGGGCGCCCGCCCTGCTGCGGGGGCCCGGCGCTGCCCGGGGGCCTCCATGCTGGGCGCAGGGTGCAGGTCCGGTCTCAGCGTCCCCCGGCTCCCGCTGGCAGGCGGAGACACCGCCTTGGAGCCGGCTCACATGCGCCCGGATGAAGGTGTCGCAGGAGCGTGGGGTTATGTGAAGCGGCTGCACCCAGTTTTGCTCCTTTAAAGAAACCGATAGGAAAAAAAAAAGAAGGGGGGAGGCATTTCCAGGAACAAGGCATGATAAATGATCCGTAGGGCGAGGGCAATTCAAGGTCGTGGCAGGTGTGATGTCATTAGACCGACTAGAGTTGGGAGGGGCAAACTCCGGCCCGCGACGCCATGCTCCGCGGCCCGCGGGCCCCGAAACAATTTAGAAAATGAATATTGATCACGAACGACAGCACTCGGGGGCAGTAGGACCCAGGGGAAGCCTACAACACCAGGGCCGCCCGCCCGGCCCCGCCCCCCAGAGCGCACGTGGCTCCTCGAGCGCGGGAGGCGCCGGGCACGGGGCCGCTCCCGCCCCCCTCGCCCCGCTCCGGCTTGTGGCCCGCCCGCCGGCCGGCGGCAACTGCTGGGCGCGGAACACCCCCCCGCCGGGCACTTTGCTGAGGGCGGCCGCGGCAAACAGTGCGGGAGCCGGCAGGCCCAGGCTGGCAGCGGCCGGTTGCAAGACTGTGCTGGGTTGGGGCGGAGCGGCCCCGCGCCCCCTGCCCGCCTGGGGCTGCCTGTGCCTGCTCCGGGCGCCTGCGGGGGGCCGCTCTTCCCCGGGGTGCTCCCTGGCCTGCGCTCCCCCGCGTGCCCGCTGTACTAAGTATAATGGCTTGAATAAGGAACTGGCTTTTGGGCTGGGATTATGGCTACCCATCTGCTTGGGCCACCCGTCAGATTACCTCTGCACGACCGGGGGGGCTCTACCGGATGCATCTGACAAGAGTCTTGCCCAGCCCAAAGCGTGGTCTGGCCGTGCCAGGCTGACAACGCACACCACCAAGCAGACACTGCTAAGTATCTGGACCTGAATAAGGAACTGGATTTGGGGCTGGTGTTATGACCAGAAATCCTCCTTGGGCCACCCCAGGCCACATCTCTGTGCCCCCAGGGAACACTCCTGCACACCTCTGAGCAGAGACTTGCCTGGCCCAAAACGTGGCTTGGCCGTGCCACGGTGCGAAAGGCAGCACCCCAGCCACTGTGCTAAATTAATGGACCCGAATAAGGAACTGGATTTGGGGCTGGGATTATACCCAGAGATCCTTCTTGGGCCACCCCAGACCATGTCCCTCTGGCACCAGGGGACTCTTGCGGACACCTCTGATGAGAGACCTGCCCGGCCCAAAATGCGGTTTGGCCGTACCGGCCTGCCAGCAGACAGCACCCCAGCCACTGTACTAAGTATATGGACCCAAATAAGGAACTGGATTTTGGGCTGGGATTATACCCACAAATCCTCCTTGAGCCACCCCGGAACAGGGAGGGAGGGAGAGGAGGGGAGGGGAGGTAGACGCGGGCCGGCAGGCCTGAAGCGGATGTGCGGGGAAGGAGGGGAGCCTGCTTGGCCTGCGTCTGCCTCCATCCCTGCCCCCCACCTCCCTGTCCCTGCTGGTTGGGGGGCATCCAGGACAGGCGGCCACCATGATACCCCTTTGGCCCTCAGGCAGGAAGACGGGGGCAGCCTGGCTGCTCGGATGGCTGGGGCACGGCCCCCAACCCCAAAATTCCCCGGCAGCCATGCAAACTTGGGCCCGCGCAGCATGTGCCGCCCAGCCAATCGCCGCCCGCCCTCTCGGGGGCACATGCGCAGCTGGCTAGAAGCATTACGGACAGACATTCAGACAGACACAGACAGCCAGACGAAGCCTTTTATTATGTTAATGGGTATGGGGGCTGCAGTTAGCAGCATGGCATGAAAAAACTGCGCTCTGGGCCGGGCAAGAGTCAGGGATGTCTGGGGGAGTCCCCCAGTGCCACAGAGGCGTGGCGTGGGGTGGCCAAGAAGGATTTCCATTTCTAATCCCAGCCCAGAAAGAGTTCCCTATTTAAGACACTGCCCTTAGTGCAGTCGCTGGGGCGGGGGCGTGCTCTGACTTGACAGCGCGGCAGAGCCAAACGGCGCTTTGGGCCAGACACTGCTCTGGTGGGACAGCCTGGGAGAATCGCCCAATGCCACAGAGCCATGGAGTGGGGGGGGGCCTAACAAGGACTTCCATCTCTAATCCCAGCCCAAAAACCAGTTCCATATTCGAGCCATTATGCTCCTGTCAGATAGCAGCTGGGCATGGCCAAACCGCCTTTTGGGCCAGGCAAGTCTCTGGTCACAGATGTCCAGGACAGTCCCCCAGAGGCACAGAGGTAATCCAATGGGTGGCCCAAGCAGAATTTCTAGCCACAATCCCAGCCTGAAAGCTAGTTCTTTATTCAAGCCATTATACTTAGTACAGTGGGCATGGGGGCTGTTAGTGGGCAGCCTGGCACAGCCAAACCGTGCTTTGGGCCGGGCGGGGCTGTGGTCAGCTCTTTGGGACAGCTCCCCAGTGGCATCACCATGAAATTTGGGGTGGCCCAAGAAGTATTTTGCCCCATAATCCCACCCTAATCTAACCTTCATTTGTGGCTCTGTACTTGATGCAGAATATTTTTTTACATATTACTTAGTACATATGCAGAGCTAATTAAATTCTCTTTTTTTAGGATGTGGAATTCATTAATAACCAGTTTATATTGGGTCTAGATTAGCTTTGAAAAAGGAACCGGGAATAAGGAACTGGGAATAAGGAACCAAATTCAGCCTCATTTATAGATTGCATATGTATGCCAACCAACCAAACAGGGGCCTGAAAGGACCAGCAGCGCCACTGACATTCGGCTGCTTGGGCTAATATTCCTGCCCCAAATTGGGGGCTGCCCAGGCTGCCTCCAGTCCCAGCGGCAGCCCCCTCCCCACTGTACTCACCCTACTGCAAGGCGACACGAGGCGCTGGATCGGGGCCGAGGGCTGCAGCGGAGATTGCCAGGCCCCACAGCAGGCAGAGGGCGCGGGCGGGCATGGCGGCGGGGGTGTGGGTGCTGCCGGGAGAGGGAACAGGGTTACACCGCCACCCACCTGCAACGGAAACCCATGAGGTTTCCTGCCCTCCCCCTCCGTCCCCACCCTCCTGGGGGAGACCTGGAGTCCAGCTCACCGGGGCTGGGGGACACCCTCCCTGCCCCTAGCCAGGCCCCTGCTGCGGAGGCAGGCGGGTAACAGCCCTCTACTGCTGCCGGCGGGTGGAACGGCTCCCTTTGCCCAGCGTGGGGTGAATGTGGTGTGTTCACCTCCCCCGGGCGCTCTCCCTCCTCCCTTTGCTGTTACCCCCACCCCCCCGCATATGAGGCAACCTGACCTCTACACACACATGCACACGCACACACACACACACGCACACACCACTAGACCACCTATACTTGCAGATGCAGAAGCAGGACCCAGGAGTCCTGTGTGGCCCCCACCGCCCCAACATCACAGATGGACCCCAGGAGTCCTGACCCTCCGGATGGTGCAAGGACGGGCTCCCACACTCCCATAGGTGACTGGTTTCTGGCTTCTCACACTCTCGTTCCGGGGCAGGGACCCTGGGAGGAAGCTTTGAGGGGACAGCAGTGAGGGCCAGAGTGTGGCAGGACATCCTGAGAGCGCCCAAAACGGCCCCGTGCCAGGTGCTGTACAAACCCAGAGCAGAAAGGCTGATCCCCCTCCCCCCAGCCCTGTATCTGCTTAGCCAGGGCATCCCCTGGGGTCCTCCCTGGGCGCTCCAGCCTCTTGGCCTGGGCAGCAGGGCTGTTTTAGAGGGGGGGAGGTGAAGGCATCTTACCCCCCACCACTTTCATGGCCAAACCAGCCTGTCTGTCCCCCAGGCCTGAAAGCCTGCCCTGTATGGAGACCCCCGGTGCCTCCCCTCCCCCAGCCGGGCTGCAGTTGGACTCAGGAGCCTTGTCATGGGGCTGGCTTGTGCTAGGGGCTGTACCCAGGACATGGGTCCATGCGTGTGCATGTGCATGTGTGTGTACGCGTGCATGTATGTGTGCATGTGTGAGTGTGTTCCTTCCTGTTTTAAGCCCCCAGCCCTCCACTATCCAGGAATCCTCCATCCCCCTCCCCCACTTCATGCCTTGCCCCCCATAGTGGAGGAGAAGTCTCTGCCTGCCCCAGGTGCAACCACATCCAGTCTCACAGTGCTGAACCTGGCACAGCTGCATACAGAGACGGGGCCAAGCGTGGCCCGGAGGGAGCGGTGCCGGTGGCAGGGGGCTGGTCTCTGGGTTTTAAAAGCCCCACCAAGGTGGAAGAGCGGAGAGAGGGAGCAGGGCCTCAGCCCCAGGGTAGGGGGCAGAGGTTGAGAGGGAGGGATAGGGGGAATGGGAGAGAGAAGAGAAGGAAAGAGCAATGGTGGGGACAGACAGACAGTCGGGCAGGGGGGAGGGAAGGAAGGAAGGAGCACACGGATGAACAGACGAGTGCAAGGGAAAGGAAATGTCAAGCAAACCCCCACCCTCCCTCTTACCCCATGACAGTCCCCCCAGACCCATCACCTCTGTCCCCAGGGCTGGTGTTATCTGTCAAGGGCACAGGATCAGCTTCGACATGGGGGCATCCTTGCTGGCAGATGGTTCAGCCCCATGGCTTAGGGCTCAGCACCCATGGGAGATGAGTCTGTGCAGGGCCCCAGCTGTGCTTCCTTCCCCTCCCCGTGGGTCCCTGGCGCTGAGCCTGGCAGTGGCTGGAGCGGGGCGGGGAGGGTAGCTCCCCGTGCATCGGGAAGCCAGAAACTCCAGCCTCCCCGGGCAAGTCCCAGCACCTCTGGGGGCGTCTCCAGCTCCCCACAGCCAAGCGGGGACCAGCCCGGCTTCCAGTGTGGCTCGGTGCTGGACACCTGGATCTATGTCCGGACCCGCTCAAGTGGGGGACCCTGGGGTCCAATTCTGGGTTCGGGGGAGGGTGGGGGGTCTAGTGCTTTGTGCAGGGGACTGGAAGGCCAAACCTCGCAGCACCATGGAGGTTGGGGCTTTACTCATAAGTCTTTGGAGGATCCAGTTGAAGGACCCCAGGGGCAGGCGGCCTCCCAGCCCACGGGCAGAACAGGGTGGGCACCGACAGGGGGCTTACATAGGTCTAAAAAGGGCCCCCAACTGTGTTTCTCATACAACCCAGAGTTGGTTCCTCCCTCGTTTACCCCTCTTGGGATTCCTCCCTTATTTACCCCCTCCTCCTCGGGGCCTTGCCATGAGCTCCAGCCTGACCCAGTGCTTTGGGACCTAGCTGGCACGGACCTAGCTGGCAAGCCCCACCCAGCCTTTGAGGAGCCGATGGCTGGGAAGGTGTGGGGATGACGACGACCCCCTGTGCTTGCCGTTAGGCCAGGACAGAAAGCTCCTTGCGAGGCAGAAACTAGGTTACCGCGCCGGGCTTCACACACCGCCGGCCAGGATGGGGCTGCAGGAAGGGCTAAGCTCCACATTGGCCGGTGCTGGGCCAGAGCCATCGAGGCCAGGGGAGGGAGCTGGGCTGGGTCAGGGGAAGGGGGCACGGTGTGATCCTCCTCTAGGAGCCCCAGGCATGCAAAGTCCGTCTGTCTGTCCACTCGCCTGCCGTCCATCCATTCACCTGTCTGTCTGTTCATCCATCTATCTATCTATCTATCTATCGCCGGACACACCACTTCATCTACCTGTGTGTCTGTCTGTCTACCCACCCCACCTATCCACCCATCCCTCTATCTATCTATCTGCCTGCCTGCTTGCCTGCCTTCTTTCCACTCACCTATCCATCCATCTCGCTCTATCCATCTCTCTGTCCGTGTCCATCCCTATACACACCACTTTGTCTGTCTATCTGTACACACCTCAGTCTATCTATCCCTCCACCCCATACACACACAGTCTATCAGTCCATCCATCTGCCTCACACCGCTGTCTCTCTCTCTCTCTGTCCAGCTCCATACCCACACACATCACTCCATCTCCCTATCATCCACCCGCCCCAGCTGGGATTCGAGTGTCTGGCTGCAGGGACGTCCACCGGGCACCTGCTCCTTACTCCTGATGGGGCGCTGGCTCTGTCCTCCGTTGCCCCCCCACCTTCAAACCAGTGGCGGGCTGGCTTTGCCTTCCCAGGGCTGTGGGGGGAGAGGGTCCCCCCCAGACCTACAGCACCTTTGTGGGGACCTCAGGGAGATGTGGTGGGCGGGAGAGAAACTGGGGCTGATTTCTGCCATCTGCAAGGGGCAGATGGGCCTGGCTCCACTGCATCACCTTGGGCTCTGCAAGGGGTCTGAGCCCCCGCTGCTTTGGGGACAACACCCAGAGCCAGCCCAGCTCCCTTGAGACCCACAGCAGCCGTGCACAATGGAGCTCACCCAGCCGACACGCAGTGCCCCCCAGGCTGCATTGCTCATGCACGGGGGATGTCCCCATGCCAGGAGGATTGGGGCACTCCTCAGCCAGGAAACCCCCTTGCAAAGAGTCGGCTCCAAGGGGTGCCTCTCCACCCATCCTGTTGCCCCCTGAACCCTACCCCTGGGCTGCAGCTGGAGATCCCCCTCCCCCCCAGCGCTTGGGAACCCACCTGCTTCCACCGGGATCCCTGCGATCTAGGCGAGGAAAATCCCTTTGTAGGTGCATCTCTTCCGGGGACCCTCCTTGCATTGCCATAGTTACCACTTACCTCTGAGCAGGCGGCTGCAGCTGGTGCAAGATGTGCACACACACACACACACTCACATAGCAGCCAGGCTCCTGTTAGCGTCCAGATGCTGAGGCCAGGCGGGCAAGGCCGGAGGCTGGTCCCAGGGGGGTCTGGTCTGGCTGGAGAGGAACGGATGAATCACTGGGAGCTCACGCAGGCTCGCACAGGCTGCATGTACCAAGGCGGATGCCCCCTCTTCCCCTCAAGGCCCTGGCTCTCGGATGTGGCCCAAATGCCAGCCCCTGCCCCTGGATCATGCTGAGGTGGGGGCTGCTGGAAGCCGACTGACCTCAGTAAATTCAGCCCTGGCCCTCACTGCTTTCCCAGCAAAGGCACCGCTCACCTCTGGAGCCTGGGCTGAGCTGGTTACTGTGTGGGTATGCGTGCGTGTGTGTAGGTGTGTCTGTGTGTAAGTATGTGTGTGTATGTATACGCGTAGAGGCGTGTGTGTAAAGGTATGTGTGTAAGTATGTGCATAAGTATGTGTGTGTGTATAAAGCCATGTGAGAAAGTATGTGTGTGTGAGTATAGGTGTGTGCACAAGTATGCACGTGTGTGTATGCCTGTATGTACATACAGGTGAACAGGCAGGTCTGCGTGCAGGTGTTTTTGTAGGTATGTGTGCGCGCAAGAACAACAATGCACAAGCGTATATGCAAGGGGTGCGTGTGTGTCAGAGAGCGCATGATCGTGTGTGGGTGCACACAAGACTGTGATTGCATGACAGTGCATGAACGCCTGGGTGTGATGTGTAAGTACACAGGTGTGACAGAGTGTGCAAGTGCATGTGCAAAAGTGTAAGGCTGAGAGTGCACAAGTCTCAAGCCCTTTGGCACCAGCAGGTAGAGGCTGCTTAGAGCTCTCTCCACTCCCGGGCCCTGGCACTCGTGCCCACAAGTCCCTGCCCCTTCCCTCTCTGGTGCCCGGCTGGGGAGCAGCCTCGCTGGGCACTCACTGGCTTTGCCAGTCAAGGCCACATCCTGGTGCCACCATCAGCAGTGAGCTGGTGACACCTAGTGCCTGCAGTGGGAAGTGCATGGGGGGACACAAACTGGTGTGTGAAGTAATAGGGGGTGACACTGTGAACCAAAGGGGTGTGCTGTTCCTTCCCCGACCCCTCACTTCCAATGCTGGGGGGTTTCCTCTTCCCCTAAATCCGGGTGCTCCAGGCCCCAAGCAGCTCCCAAGGGAGCCCCCTGCTGCCCTGGCATCCTCCAGACATGGCCCAGAGGAGGGGGAGAGCATGTCAGAGGTCACTACACCGGGGGGGGGGGGGCGGGGAAGGGGAGGAGAGTGCCCAGCTCCCCCATTGGACCCAGTCCCAGTCTTCCTGAGGCTCTGGGAGGTTTTGCGGGGGGGGGTGTCACACCTAGGGCAGCCCCAAGTCCCCTCTGCAGGAAGGCCTCCTCTGCACCCAGGCACCTTGTCCCTTGCCCCTGCTCCTCCCTGGGTCAGCCTCTTCCCGTGGCTCCAACTACAAGCTGCCCTGGGGGGCTCCAGTGCCCCTAATTCCCCAGTCCAGTCCTGGGCCCCCCTCACCAGAGCTCTGCCAATGCCCCTTGCACCCACCCACTGCTACCCCAAGCCCGAGGCTCCCTCCGTGCTGACCAGCAGCCTCCCATTCAGGGCCCGAGAGCATCACCTGCCCCTTTTCCTAAGCCCAGCCCCCTACGAAATCATGACAGGACACGGGCTGGGCAGGATTCCTCGTGTATTGATTTGGGGAAGAAGAACAGGAACATCGCTAACATTTCCACTGAGCGCTATGCGGCGAAGCGGGAATAGAGCCAGGGTGGCGGCAGGTTATCGGCAACCGACGTCTTCTCTGGGAGGCAAAGAAGGGCCCCACTAGGCTGACCTTAGTGTTGATCATGGGGGCGGGCAGGGACAAGGCAACGGAGTAGGCGGCTGGACCCAGTGCTGGGCAGGGAGGGGCGCATGGCGAGCTTCCTCGAACAGTGCTGCACATTCAGAGCGCATGTTAGAGACTGGCTGGGCCCTGTTGGAGTGTCTGGACCCATCTCAAAATAGAGACACAAAAAAAAATCAGAGGGGGGGACTGTCTCCTGCACCCCTTGTGAGCCCCCAGGTCCAGAATGGGCTCGGGGTCCAGCTCCTGCCCCCCTAGGCAGACCCCCAACCTCCTGTGAAGGCAAGGGATATGTGTGGGGTGGGGAGAGGGGCAGGATTGGACCCACAGCAGAGCAGAAGCAGGAAAAAGGCTTCAGCTCATGGGGCTACATCACGGCTGGCATCAAGCTGCTTCACAGAGCCAGATTTTCCCACAGGCAAAGCCCTGGCCCCACCACCCCTTAGCACAATCCCTAAACCTACAGACCTTGAAGATCAGCTTGGGGCAGCCCCTGGTCCCTGGACTAGCAACAACCACGATCGGAAACTCTGCATCGCTTTTAATGTCCCGTTGCCCTCGTCTGGTCTCGACCCTAAGCTACAACCCAGCTCTGTCTCTCTCTAGACAAGCTCTCTCCTTCCTCTTGCAGTCAACACCGCCCCTTTTAAGGCACATTGTGGCTGCTTATACATGTTTTTTATATATATGTATATATATATATATATATATATACACACACACAATTAGTGCCTCCGATGAGTAATACAGTACGCAAAAATGGGGTCTTTCCCATGGCAAGAGCAGGGAGCAATGGGAGTAAGCGCAATAGGCAGGACAAGGAGGTCGGGAGGTAATGCCCCGGGTATGAGGCCAATGGGAAATCAATGAGAACATCGTTCAGGCCTCTTGTGCGCACCCCTCGGTGCAGAAAGTGATGGGAAAATAGGGGGACCTGGGCCCTCTGGGACTCACGGATGATGCCCATGAGAGCTGGGGCAGGAGCCTTAGTGCACAGGAGAAATAGAGCCTCAGGGACTGGATTTCCCTTTTCAAAGCACAATTTACCTATGCCAAAGCTCATCCCGCTCTTTTGAAATGAGCTTTGCTTTCGGGTCTAGCACGTGGCTTTGTAGAGCAACACAGCCCCCCTCTCCCAAGATACTAAAGGGATGGGGGGCCCCCATCTCAAATGGCTTTACATCAAACCCCTATACAAAAACCTTTGGCAAAAAAATACATCTAAAGAGCTATTAAACTACCAATACTTTTTTCTCTGTCGTTTTTTGGCAACCACCATTCATTGACTTCTTTGGCTTCGGTGTTTAAAAAAATGCAGCAGCTGAAAAAGCTCTTGTTGGTGTGGGTTTTTTTCTATAGAAATAGATATTCTTTCTTTAAAAAAAATCAAAGCGTCATTTTGCATTTTATATATAATATATATATATATAAATTCCTGCGGTAGAAAACAAAAAAAAATCCCAACCTTTCTTGGTTTGTTTTAAAAAGAGGGGAAGGGACGGGATGGGGGGAGGTGGGGGGGAAGGTACTTTTGCTTTGGGGAAGAATAGCTTGTTATGGCAGGTTTTTGTCAAGGATGGATGCCTCCAACCAGTTACATGATGCTGCAGTTTTGAGGAGCCTGGAAAAGAAAAGAGAAATTATATTTATATATATATATAAGTTTACAAGTGATAAAGGCTGCAGATAGCAGGTACCAGCCAGAGAAGTAGTTGCTCTACCACTGCTTATTCCAAGATGTTGAAATCACAAAGTAGAAATACTCAGATCTGCTAATAAGAGATCTTTGCTTTCATCACAGAAATCATCAGTCTAATTCTCTCCACTTTACAAATGACACGCAGCATCGATAACCCTGGCAAGCAGGCGGATTCATGGTAGGATATTGGGGTAATAATATTAGTCAAATAGTATTAATTGAATCTTCAGCTAATAACATTAATCTAGCTGTCAATTAATTAGGAGCAAACAAAGAAGGGCTGGAAAGGACCTCATGAAGTCGCATCTAGTCAAGGCCTGACGCACCCATCCCAGCCGGTGTCTGTCCAACCTGCTCTTGGACATTTCCAGAGAGGAAAACTCATCTCTGACCTCAGGTCCCCCTGCTGCAGCTTGAGGCTATTGCTCTTAGTCTCAGCCCTACGCCACAGAAAAAAGCCCATCTCCACCTTCGCTGTCATTGCCCTTCAGCTATTTCATAGAATCACAGACAATGGGGGTGGGAAGGGACCTCGGGAGGTCACATCTAGTCCAAGCCCCTGCTCAAAGCAGGACCAGCCCCAACTGCATCATCGCAGCCAGGGCTTTGTCTACCCCATGTTTAAAAAAGATGGAGACTCTACCACCTCTCTGGGGAACCTGTTCCAATGTGTTACCACCCTCCTGCTGAGAAAGTTTTTCCTAATATCCAGCCTAAACCTCCCCTGCTGCAAGTGGAGCCCATTGCTCCTTGTCCTGCTATCTGCCCCCACTGAGATCAGTCCAGCTCCAGCCTCTTTGCAACCCCCTGCAGGGAGTTGAAGGCTTCTATTATATCCCCTCTCTGTCTTCTCTTCTCCAGGCTAAATCAGCCCAGGTCCCTCAGCCTCTCCTTGCAAGTCCTGTCACCAAGTCCCCGAACCATTTTTGTTGCCCTCCACTGGACTCTCTCCAACTTGTCCACATCGTTTCTGTAGTGGATACAAAACTGGATACAGGACTCCAGCTGTGGCCTCCCCAGTGCCGAACACGGGAATAATCACTTCCCTCCATCTGCTGGCAACACTCCTACCAATGCAGCCCAGGATGCCATTAACCTTCTTGGCAACAAGGGCACTGTTGATTATTTGAGGACTATTATCAAATCCCACCTCAGTCTTCTCCCCTCCAGACCTGCTGCACTCAAGAGGGCTGGTTTCTACTCACTGTAGCCCACAGAGGCACGATACCCATCGGTCCAGCGCTCCGGACACCCGGGTCCCTCAAGCCCCCTGCTGCTCCCTGCCACACTGACCTGCCTGCGTGGGCTGGCGTTCCCCAGGATGTAGGACCTGGTCACCAGATTTTCACCCAGGCCACTGGTGCTCCCACCGGTACCCCCGAGGCTGCGGTAGCTGCGAGTGATGGTGACGCTGGCAGTGGACGAGCCTGAGGATGCAGTACCGGCGTTCTGGGTCCCAGTGCCGGACTTCTCGGCTGGCTGGCCACAGGTGCCACACACCACAGTACGGGAGCGCAGGTTATACTCACCGGGGTCCCCTGACCCGCTGCACTGGGCCTGGATGGAGGTGAAAGAGAGATACGGCTGCCCTGAGCACCTTCTGGAGGGGAGCCGGGGACCTCATCTTGAGGAAACACCACCTTCTCCAGGGTTATTCTTACAGCCAGCAACACCCACCCTGTCCCACCCACCCCAACAAAGCTGCTGAGGGGTCTCCATGAGCAGGAATTAGCCTTCCCTGGTGCTGGAGGAGATCCCTTCTTGCCTCCTTGTTTAGGGTCTTGGTTTAGGGGTTTATTTTTACCCCAGTAACATGACGCTTTGGGGGCATTTCTACATGTAACTCCAACTTGGATACGAATGGGTGGATAGCTTCAGTTCCCCTCAACAAGCATGGCTGGGAGACAGCTTTGCTCTCCTGGCTTTATAGGGGCATTGATTCAGGCCTGTTCTGTAGCAAAACAGCCGTCGCACTCAGGGCTGCGATTCGTTCGAAGACTGCCTGGTGCACCGAGGGTATCAAGGGCTTCTGGGTGGTCATCTCCAGCCCCACGGAGCCTGGCCACAAGGCTTCTTTCCATTGTGAGCTGCTCCAAACCTTGCTCTCGGGCTTGGATTGTGCTGGTGATAGCACATGGACTGCGCTCTTGGATGGGATCCTGTCATTGCACCTGTGGGAAGCCCAGCCCCAGGATAGGGACTATCTGTACTCAGCCCAAAATGGCTCTCAGGACCCGGAGTCAGTACAAGAAGCCATGGGTGTTCCTGACCGGATAGATGCTGACGTGTGCTGGGTTTGCCCAGGAGGGGACTGATTGCATTGGTAATTAAACCAGGCATCCATCTAAGAGGATCGTCACATGAGGCGCTGGTCTCTGGGGGATGGATCTCAGCACCAGCTCCTGCTTGAAGCCGCCATCCCCAGCTGGCTCTGGACTCTCTGACCTGCTAGTGCCTTCAGCTTTGCTTCTATCATCACAGGGTATCTCCTGCAGCTCGGTTTCCACCCACACCAGCATCACTGTGCTCCAGAACAAAGCCCGTGTCCCCTGCCCTGAGCATGGCTGGTGGTGGTTCTTCTGTGCAGAGAACCTCTTGATGGACCTCATCCTGCTTCTCCTTCATTGCTGTTAGCAGGCTGGGAGGGGATGGAGGCTTCCCCACCCCAGAGTGTGGTCCTATCATGGTCCATCCATCATCTGGGAGCCCTAGGCCAAGTCTCCCCATCCCGCTGTGCCCTCCCCCTCTCCCAGTGCGTGGCACTCACATGGTGGTGACGATGGTGGTGCATGCCGTCCTCATCATCGTCTTCATCCTCGTCGTTGATGATCACGGTACGCACCAGTTTCCTCATGGCCACCTCCTGCAGGGGAAGGGGGCAGGAGTCGAGGTCAGGAGGCAGCCACAGCTTCAGAGACCCCACAAGGGTCACTCGTCCCTCCACTCATCCCTGCTTGTGCCTGGCACACACAGACCCAGTTCCCCAACCTGGGCTCTCCCGCCATCTCACCTCTCCATTGGAGTTGATCAGGGCAGTCCGCAGGCTGTCTCCGGTGCCCCACGAGCTCTGGGCCTTCCACACCAAGTCCGTGGGAGGGCTGTGGGTTGCACCGGCCCCCGAGCCCCAGATCTACAAGGAACATGGGCAGACAACGGTCACACCTTGTGCCAGTGGTGCTAACAGGACCATTACCTCCCTCCCTACCTCCTTCCTAGAGGGCATGTGGGACTTCCCCAGGAGCCCGCTGAGGCGGCTAAGAGTCTGGCACCTAAAAGGAAAGGGATTTCCCACACACCAGACCTGGACTTTTTGTTTAGTGGGTTCTGGGTTCGAATCCCAGTGTTGGATAAACTAGGCTCTCCTGTTCTGAGCGGTGGCAGATGACAGAACAAGGAGCAACGAGCTCCAGTTCAAGCAAGGGAGGTTCAGTCTGGATATTAGGAAAAACTCTCACTAGGAGAGGGATGAAGCACTAGAACAGGTTGCGCGGAGAGCTGGGGGAGTCTCCATCCTTGGAGGTTTTTAAAGACCTGGCTGCACAAAGCCCTGCCTGGGATGATGTAGTTGGGGCTGGTCCTGCTTTGAGCAGGGGGTTGGACTAGATGCAACTTCCTGATGTCCTTCCCAACACTCACTGTCTATGATGGGCTGAGCACCACACCTCATCCGGGTTGGCTTTGCTCAGCACGGGCCAGCTGAGAACCGGGCACCAGTGCCTGTGGGCATGAGCCCTTTAACTGAGAACAGCATTCGCAACTCACCGTCACCACCTGGCCAGCCTTCAGGGTAAATTTGGGAGGGAAGCGGTAGGAGATGACGGGATCTTCTCCGTTCAGGCGCTTGATCTGCCAGTTCCCCAGGGCCTGATCCTGTGAGGCAGAAGGGCCGGGGGGTGGGTTAAGGGGGGAGTCTCCCATCCAGCCTCAGGCCCAGCCTGGGCCTGTTTGGCAGGGGGGTGTAGCGGGCATTGCTCAGCGCCCAGCCCTACCTCGCTGGACTTGTTCCTGAGCCGCACGAACTTGCCGGCCAGGTCGACCTCCTCGACGGCCACACGCCCGCTGGTGCGCACGTGGTGTGAGAAGCTGGTGCGGCCCTCGCCGTCCTCCAGCTTGCGCTTCTTGGAGGAGCTCTGCAATACGGAGCGCACCACGTGGCCGCGTGAGCCGCTCTTCTGCGATGTGGGGCTGGGGGACAGCTGCAGCCTGCGGGCGGAGGGGAGGTGGTGAGGGCAAGGTGAAGGGTGGGATGGGGAAGGGTGGGGCGGGGCCAAGAGTTGGCCACACCTCAATCCAGCTCCTCCCCCTCTGCATTGGCCACACCCTCAACTAGATTCCTTCCAATCCCCAACAGCCTCCTTGGCCACACCCCAAGACATGTCCCCAGCTAGGTTCCTCCCACACTGACATTGGCCTTGCCCCCAACTAGGCTCCCTCCAATCCTCAACCAGGCCCCTCCTCACTCTCTGTGGCCACACCCCCAGAGTCTTCTTAACCAAGCCCTTCCCCCACTCTTTGGCCACACCCCAACCAGGCTCCTCCCCCACAATCACTGGCCACACCCCTAGCATGGCTTCTTTCCCATGATCCTTGGCCACACCCCCAGATAGACCCCACCCCCTTTGGCCACATCTCCACCCTCCTTGGTCATACCCTCCCCTACTTTGTCCATGCTCCCACCCCAGCGCCAGGTGCCCACACCTCTCCTCCTCGCCCTCCAGCAGCTTGCGGTAGGCGTGGATCTCCATGTCCAGGGCCAGCTTGATGCCCAGCAGCTCCTGGTACTCGTCCAGCTGCTGCTGCATGCGTGCCCGCATTTCAGCCATCTCCCGCTCCTTGTCGGCCAGGATGCGGCGGCTGGTATCCCGCTCCCGCGTCAGCGCGTCCTCCAGGTCGTGGAGCTTGGCCTCCTTGGCTGCCAGCTGGGGACAGAGGGCACGGGGTTGAGGGCAGCACGAGGCACGCCGGGGGCTCGGTCCATGGGGCAAACTCCCCCTGAGCTCATGGGGGGACACAGCTGCACTTGGGGTGCCCAGATCCTGGGCCAGGCTATAAACGAAGCCAAGACAGCGGGAAAGAGGGGCAAGTGGATGTGGCCACGGTGGGGAGCTGGTGGCACATGGGACAGGATGGATGGACAGACAGATGCAGTGGGGGGGACAGGTCTCACCTGCTTCTGGAGCTGGCTGAGCTGAGCTGAAAGGCTGTCGATGCGGATGCGACACTGCTGCAGCTCCTCATGGGCGGCGCCCACCATGTTGCTGTTCCTCTCTGCCGACTGCTTGGCGTTCTCCAGCTGGAAGCCAAGGAGTTAATTGCCACTGGTTGTGGGGGGGTGGTGGAAGGGAACATGGGTCGCGGGGGTGGGGAACGGCCCAGAAGCCTCTGACTTTTGAGATGGGGAAACTGAGTCACAGCAGGCACCCGTGGCAGTGCCAGTGGCTCTGGGCCAGCCGGGGCACTCAGAGCAGGGGGAAACATTGGCTCTGTGGGGAAAGGAAGGGGAGGCACCAGGCCCTGGAGAAATAGCCCCAGGAAGGAAACTTGAACATGGCAGGGGAGGTGACATGAGTAGGGCTGCACTGAAAGCCAGGGGCAGGGGTGGGAATAGGACCCAGGCATCCTGATCCCAGACCCACCTAGAGGTAGCGGCAGGGGTGCGTACAGAACCCAGGTGTCCTGGACCCCTTCCTCCCCCCGGTACCTTGGCGCTGTAGGTCTTCTCCAGCTCCTCCTTGTAGAGGTTGATTTGGGCCTCGTGCTGGGCCCGCAGGTCATGCAGCGCCTCGGACAGCTTGCTCTCAAACTCCCGCTGCCGCCCGTTGTCGATCTCCACCAGTCGTGTCTCATGACGCCGCTTGGTCTCCCGCAGCTCCTGGGGGTGGAGAAGCGGGCACGTGAGCCCCGGGATCCCCTGGTGCAGCCCCTGGGGTCCCTCCTTGGCCCGGCCCAGCCCGGCCCACCTCGCTGTAGATGTTCTTCTGGAACTCCAGCTCCTCCTTGAGTGTCTGCAGCCGGTTCTCAGCGTCCACACGCCGGAGCATCTCATCCTGTAGCTGCTTCTTGGCCTCATTCAGGGCAGCTTCCAGCTGGGGAGGGAAGCAGGGAGTGAGTGCGGATGTGGAGAAGCACCGGGGTCTCTGACACAGCAGGGCTGGGCATGCTTTTGGGCTGCAAATCTGGAAACCCTGGCATCACTTCATTTTCATGCTATGCATATGCATGCCCTTGCTTTGCATTACCTGTCCCCATTCAAGTGCAGAGATCAGCCTTGGGGCTGGCGGACTTCCCCACCCCAGGGCAATGGCGTCCCAGCAGCCCCGACTCCTAGGCCATTATAGGACAGGGCTGGCATCGCTCACCTTGGCTACTTGTGCCCTCAGCTCCCGGACTTCATTCTCCAAGTTCCTCTTCTCACCCAGGGCGGTGGTGAGTGCGGCCTCCTTGGAGTTGAGCAGGGCCTCCAGGTCCTTGAGGCGGGACTGGGCGGACAGCAGGTCCGATTCCTTCTTGGCATTGCTGGAAAAGAGCAACTGCGGCCATCAGGGGAGGAAGCGATACCAGCCATGTGCAACCAGAGCATCTCCCCAGCCCAGAACCATGTCCCAGGAGCTTGGGGATTTCATGTGCATGGGGAAATGGCCCCTGTAGCTACAGCATTAGCTGTAGGGGGTCCCACAGTGTATCACTTGTACATGGCTTGCACCAGTGCCACGGGCCTAGCTGGACATGTTTCACACTCATGAGTGTCGTATTCCCCAACACAGCCGCCCCAATGCAACAGACCCCAGCACTGACATGGCCTCAGAGCCTCTGCTCTCCCTCCACTGGCTCCTTGGATGCTAGATCAATTATCCCATAGAAATGCATTGAGTTGGAGGCTGCCGGCAGCTCCGTGCACTCCAGGTCAACCTGACATAGGAATGCACCGTCTTGACCTGGAACTCCACATTTTACCTGGCTTTTCCCCCCACTGATTTTGGCCCTTAGCACTTTTTTTTTTTTTTTTTTTAAAGGAAAATTTTTCGTATCCCAAGTCAAATCAGCCAAATCAATTCCAAATCTGTGTGAATCATTCAAGAACTATACGTGGCCCTGCTGCCAGCAAACATCCTCCAACCCCGCCTGGGGCTTCAGATACTTCCAAATCCTTTGGCGAGCATCCTATGTGCAGGCCCAAGCCTGGAGGCTTGGGGTTTGGATGCCACCAAGTTTTGCTTGCCCTCATCCATATGGCCACAGAAGGAAGCTAGAGTCTCCCATTTCTGTTAATGCTGACCTGAAAAGGGGCTGAGGAGTTGTTCCTCCACAAAATTCCTCCCGACTCAGATTAATCCTAAAACCAGCCCCCCTCATCCCAATACTTCACCCTGACCCTATATCCAGCCACCCCTGCTGTGTTGGCATCAGGCCTGGGCTTCCAGGGCCCCGATCCTGACACATCATGGAGCCTGGTCCTGACCTCCAAGAGCAGAGCAAATCTTGACACCCGTGGAAGCGGTCTGGGATCCAACTGGATCACAGAAGCCATTCAAACTTCAACCTTTTGAAGGTCTGATGCCGAGTTGCAAAATAATGCAAGAGGATTAACAGCCACTGCGGATGGGAGAGGGGACGGGTCCGATGGCAACGTGTGCACAAGGCCACTAGATGCTGCTGTGGGCTGCCCAAAGCTCCCCACGGGGCACGGTCCTTGGTATACAAGAGGGGAGAAGGCTGGAGCACGAGCTGTGCAGATGTTGGGGCAGGCCCCCTGAGTCCCTCCCTGGCTTGCAAGTGGAGCCTGCGGTAGCTTGGGCAGCTCTGGGGTTTGGGGCCTGAGGGCTCTGCTGAGCCAGGAGGGAGGGCTGCGATAGCCCAACCCCCCAGGACAGCCGCAGGATGCTGCCACCGGGCCCCTCCCATTGTACGGTCTACCCCAGGGCTGCACGCAGAGATGGAGCTGGGTGTCGGGGCCCGGCCGCCCTTACGAAGAGGCTCACGGCTGTGCCAGGGCTCCTGCGCCGGCTCACTTAAGGACAAAGGACTGATAAACCCAGCACAGAGGAACCTGCCTCGCTGCTGGGGACTAGGCTGGAGCACCAGGACGCCTGGGTTCTCCCTGCCATTGGGTCAGGACTCCTGGGGTCCTCTTCCAGCCGGACAACTGCAAGAAAGTCGCACGCCACCCCGTGCCTGAGTTTCCCTACTTTGCAGAGGGGAGCTTCAGGGGCTCCCTGCTGGCAGGTACAGTTGGGAAGAGGCAGAGACAAAGCGCCGTGGACGTGCAGTGTTTATCCAGGGGGCCTAAGTGGGCGCAGACCCCCAAGCAAGGACGGATGGCTGCTGACTTCCCGCACAGGATTGCAAACCAAGACGCACTTCATCCTTCCCTTCTCCTTCCAAAGAGCAGGTCCCCCTCAGCTCACCCATCCCACCCCCCGCCGCTGCCAAGCTCCCGAGTCCCCGCTGCCCAGGGAGCGGAGGGCGAGCAGACACCCAGGAGAACCAGCGGTAGAAAAAGCTTTGCCTCCACCTCCCACAACCCTCCTTTTGCTCATGGGGGAGTGGGAGGAAGTTGGTGCGAGGCTGGAAGGTGGAAAGCGCGTCGTGCCCAACGCCCAGGGTCGAGTCAGGAAGGGGCCGCAGGAGTCCCCAGGCCCCTGCTCGCCCAGGCGAGGCGGGGACAGCAGCACATTCCAGCCGCAGGCGGGAGCCAGCAGCCGGCTGCGGGGGCGGGAGCTGGAGCGAGCTCCTGCCTCGTGAGATCATGGGTAAAAATACCAGGCAGGCAATCAAGGAGCTGGCCTGGAGGAGCCGGGCTGCCCTCCTCCTCCCACCCCCTGGCACAGTGGACTGAGTCCCTTTGTCACCCGGAGGCTGAGGCCCGGGAGCCACGGGAGCTCTGCCTCAACCTGGCACGACCTTGGCCGCGGGGGACCCTGCAGAGCAGCCCAGCACCACAGCTGGCAGGGGTTGGGCACAGGGCTGGCACCAGAAGAGGCTCCAGCGGCTTCTCTGACGTTCAGCTCTCTGTCTGGGTGTCCGTCTTGCTTTTCAGCCAGTATCCCTCCAGACAGACAGACAGACGCACGCTCCAGCAGCTCTTTGGAAAGCTGGCGCTGGACCAGCACCGCCCCGGCCTGTCTGAACACACCCCCGGCCGGCCTGCAGCCCCCTCCTGCCCCCCAGCCCGTGCCGTGAAGCCCTTTCTGTGCTGGTGACTCAGAGGACAGCAATGCCAGCCTGAGGCTAACCCCCCTGCAGCCGGCCCAGCATGGCAGGACGCGGCTCAGCTGGTGACTCTGCTGGGCTACCCCCTTCCTGGCTGGATCTGAACCTGCAGGGGCAGGCAGGGGGATGTCCCCCTGCCCCCCACTGCTGGTACGGAGCTGGAACCCCCCCTGCTCCCCCATGGCACCTTGGCAGAGCCGCTTGATCTTGGACACCCACAGACTGCACTGCTTTGGGGCAGGGGTCGTCTGTATGCGCAGCACCTGGCGCAGCAAGGCCAGCACCTCCACCAGGGTCTTTCTCCTCCTGGAGGAGCCCATGGCAGTGTGATCAGCAAGCGAAGGGCTCAGTCCATTGTAGAGATGGACCAACTGAGGCAGAGCTATCTCTAACCCCTTCCCCTCGGTTCCTCTCCTCCAGGTCCAGCCCCTGCAGCGGCTCTGCACGCTCCATTCCCACCGCTGCTTGTCCTGGCAGTGGTTTGTCCCATGTCACAGGCTGTCTGCTGTCAGCTTCCCCTCCCTAACACCACAAGTCCTCCTCTCTCCAAGTTCCTCAAAGGCACTGGTGACTAAGGACCCAGCAGGAGGAACTGGAAGGCGCTGGGGGAGATGGGGGGGGGCTTTGTACCCTGGACAGACCCTGGTGCGTCTCAGAGCAGAGTGCCCCCCATCACCCTGGCCACCCTGCTCCAGCTACAGCTGGGAAACTGAGGAGGGACTTGCCTGAGCTTACACGGGCAGTCGGTGGCGGAGCTGGTGTGTGCAGGGACCCCAGGAAGAACCGTCATGGGGTCACTCTTGTATCCAGGCACTCATCGCACACGTGCACATACACTGGCCCCTTCATCCCCCTGGCGCTCCCCCCCTCCACCCCCCGATGACTGTTCACAGTAGAGCGCTTTCTTTGTCACCCTTCAAGGGCTCCGGGGGTCCAGCCCCTCCTTTGGGCCCTGCCTCCGCAGCCATTGAAACAAAGGGATCAAAGACGGAGAAAAGGCCATTGTCGCCAGTGCTGCCACAGGGTCTGGGCAGCCAGACGGGTTTGGGGTCCTCTTGGGATGCACCATGGGTCCCTTTGCTGTGGTGAAGGGTGTGTGCTGGGCTCTCTTGCAAGGCCCATCTGAAGGAAGGGGCTAAAGACAGCGGATGGCTTTGTGCTGCAATTGCAAACCAGCTGATCTGTCCAACCGGCACGGATCCAGCTAACTACGGCACGTTCCCTTTGGACCATGACTGCCAACAACAGGGTACACACAGACGCACACACAAACACACAAAGGCACCCCCCCCCCCCCCCCCGAGATCGGACTGGTATTGTGTCATGGTCACCGCCCAAACCGACCGGACTAACAGTGCACAGGGTCACCGACTCTCCTGGCTTGCACAGAGAGTTTCCCTTCCAGCCTCAGCTTTCCATTCAAAGGTGCTCTCCTCTCCTTGCATGAGAGATGGATGGGAAAACACCACTCCCAACACCTCAAAAAATGACCCCCAAAACCCCGCAGGTGAATTGCAAACCCTAAGGCCGGCTTAAAACATCTTGGGATTTCTGCGCTGAATGTCGCGATTTGTTGGCCCGCCGGAGGCTGGCGAGGCTGCGTTACAGCGAGGTCTTTGCAGCCTTCCAGCCGCACGCCGGCCTCGCCAGGGCAGTGTTTGAGGAACGGTGCTAAAGGGCAGGAAGATGAAATTTGATGAAATACCCGTCGCTCCGTTTCAAACTGCGCTGAGCCGGCGGCGACTGGACCTCACGGCTTTGCCCGACCCCATGACCTGGGTAGGGAAGAATCCGGTTTTTCCAGAAGCCCAGCTGCCGCTCGTTCATGTGGAGCTGCTGGGATGGGCCTGATCCTGCTCTCCTCATTTGTGGGGAGGCCCGAAAAACCGCTGGATTTTTGTCCCTCTGAGTTGGCTTCACCCTCCCCACAACTCCAGCTGGCTGAGATAGCCGTCCCCTTTCGTCTGCCTCCCGGTGAGGATCAGCGGTGCTGCTAATCCTTGCTGCCTGGACAGGGAAACTGAGGCACTGAGACATCCCCAGTGGTGGAGTGGGGATTTGAACTTGGGTCCCTGCTGGCTAAAAACTACCCTCTGCACTGCAGCTCCTGTTTCATTACAGCCAGTGGATCCGGCCCGTATCCCCTCTTGACTTCGCTGTAAAAGGGGAGATTTATCAAGATCTACAGACAGATTCACCAGGAAACTTGAGATCGAGAGAGATGGCGGGAGCGCACACAAGCGAGGGAAGCGATGGGGCCTCCAGCTTGTTTATTTTTAAACTTTTAAATGCAGAAACGGAAAAAAAAATCCCAACATGGTGAAACCGGGAGAAAATCCAAGTGCGGCTGCAAGATCAGGGCCAAGTTTCCGTTAGGACACGGGAGGAAGATTAAGATCGAGGCTGCAAGGCGAAAATGAAAAGAAGGAAGGCTCCTGAAAACACGCGTCTCTGGTTGGGTCGGTCTATAAGGGGCTTCTCTACCTGGCCAGCGGCTGAAGAGGCCAGAGAAAGATCCTCTAAGCAGCAGGTGGAAGAGGAGATTTCTGCCCTCGCTGCTGGGGTGTTACGGACACGGGAACGGGAGCTGGTGTAGGAAGGACGGGGAACTGGCCAGAGCAGGATTTGGGCCGATCCATGAGGCCCATCTCTGCTCTTCCAGGCTGGCCCCACTGCCATCAGGTGCTGCTGTGCCAGGCGCTGTACGTGCCTGAATAGACAAGACAGATCCCCTTCTACAGGAGGAAGGGCCCAAAGGTGCTAGGTGGAGCGTCCACTGAGGCCCAGGCTCTCTCTGCAGGGCAGCCTGGGTCCCCGGGAGGAACTCAGCACCCCAGAGCCACACCAGCCTCAGGCTGGTGAGTCACAATAGGCTCATACAACCCAGGCTCTGCCTCCCAGTGCCCCCACCCTTCCCAGCCCCCAGGGCAAGGCAGGGGTGGGGAAGGACCTAGCAGCGCCCAGATCAGGGCTTGGCTTGGAGAGGGAGGGTGAAAGGCACCCAGGTAAGCAGGAGAACGCAGCCACGAGCGTGCAGCTTGCTTAGATTGCAGGAGCTAAACCCGTGAACCGAGCAAACGCAACGTAGAGCAAAAGCCGGACGCCTGGGGACCCCACTCCCTATCCTGACACCAGCAGTGCCTGCACCCTCGAGCTGCCTGCATCCGGAGGACGTGCCGGGGGATCCCTGCGAATGGCGTGACACTGCCTCCACGCTCCCATGACAGTTCAGGCACTTCCTCATCACGAGGGCTCACCAGGGCAATGCTCTTTTCCTGCTGAGCGGAGCTGACCGGGTCCTGGCAGGCCGGGAGGAAGCTAGGTGTCACCACCCCCTCTGCCCCGTCCCTGTTTCTAGATGAAAGCTGCATGAAATGCCAACTCCAGCACAACCAGTCCGGAGCGGAAGGGCTGACTCAGCCCTCCTGCTAACGGAGCGGTCCGTGGGCTTCCCACTCATCTCATCTACCCACTCCCCTAAGGCCTCAGCTTCCAGCCCGAGATCTGCTGAGAGTTGCAGGGTGGGGAGCCATGCCAAAAAGGGCTGGTGCGACTCCCTGCCAACCTGGGCGTGCCCTGGGTTACTGGCACAGATGGAAAAACTGAGGCACGGAGGCAAAACCAGGTGTACGAGGAACACATTGCTGGAACCCAGGAGTCCGGTCAGAGCCCGAGAGCGGGGGGAAGATCCCCGACATCCTGCCTCCTAGAGCCAAGGAAAGATCCTGAGTGTCCCGTCTCCCATCGCCCCCGGGCGGTAGGAGGAAGGGGGGTGCTGCGCCCCAGCTGAAACATGTCTGGGACAAAAACACTGGGCCGGAAAGCGGCACAATGCGGCACTGGGGCTGGGACCGGGGAGTTGCTCCCGGCATCTGACTCATTCATCCCATGTTCGGCTCAGTACGGGCCCTGCCAAGTGCCTGGGTAAACAGCCCCATCTCCTAACAGGGGACCCATAAATCTTGCTGCGCTGCACAGCAGTGCACATCTGCATGCCTCCCCCTGCCCTGCGCATCCTGCCAGGCCGCTGGGAGGACCCCAGGAAGCAGGGAGACCTGCGAGCACCAGAAATGGGCCACACACCCACAAGCAAAACCAAGAGTCTGGCTGGGGTCTGCTTGGCTCCAGCTGGCAGCACCTATGGAAAATATTAAGAACTTGTATTTTTTTCTTCCCCTATGAATTAAAATCTGCTTCCTCCACCCAGAATTAGATGTTCCCCTCTGCTACTTTCTGAGACTGCAGCAAAGAGCCAGCACTGTGCAGTAAAGGGAGATTTCCAGTGAAAATGGGAAGCTGAAGTCCGGTCATTTCTGCCTTCAAACCGTGCTTTTAAAAGCTGGGACGAGAGGGGGGTGGAGGAAGGCGCGAAATGCTGGTGACAAGTCCTGAAAAGGAAGCTGGGCCCTTGAGATCCGTAGAGGAAGGGCGGCTTCCTGCTCTCCCAGGTCCCTGGCAAAGCATCCTCCCTCGGCTGCCCGACCCCTCGCTGCTGGAAATCCCCCTCGACACGGCCCATTAGGCTCTGCTGGATTTATGGGCACCCACGTCTGGCCCAGCTGGGGCCTGGAGGTAGCTGGAGGCCCCGGCAGTACGGTGGGGAACAGCAACAGTGATGGTGCAGCTACGTGTGCACTCCCTGCCCCGGTACAGGCATGCACAGACACACGCACACAATCCCCCGCCACATCACACCCCCGCACCACATCACACGTGCACACACACCATGCTTGCCATATCACTTTCGACATGGCCACACATACAAACAGCCCCTCCCAGGTACACATGCACACGCACACAACCTCCCTGGCTCACTCATACATACACAATTCCCCACCCAATCATATACACAGACCCCTCCCCACCACGTCACACAGATGTACACATGCACCCCCCACTCCACTTGCTGTATCATACATTCACATAAACACAGCTCCCCAGCTGGTCTCTCACCACACACACAGGACCCAGCTGGCCAGCTGTCTGGGACACACACAGAGTGAACCCAGGCATTCAGGACACACACACACCCGAACCCAGGCATTTGGGATGGACACACACACACTGGACCCAGGCATTTGGGGGACACACGCACACGCGCACACACACACAGAGCGGACCTAGGCATTTGGGACATGTGCAAACACACGGAAAACCCAGGTATTTGCAACACGTACACAACCTAGGCAGTCAGGACACATGCACGCGTGCAAGCACACACACATGCAAGAACCCTCAATGCTGCCTGCTCTCACCCCACCACTAGCCCTGCTGCCTGCAGCACATCAGTATTTGCCAGCACGTGTGTGGGGCTTTGCCCGAGACATGGAAGCCACATGGGGGAGAACAACGGGGCCCACGCCCACTGTCCTGGCACCAGGGGCTAGCTCAGATGAGTCAGCCCTGCCGCGGCTGCCAGCTCAAAATGGAAACTGGGGAAGAGGCTGCAGGGCCCTGGCAGCAGGGAGGGAGAGGGCTTTGCTGGGATGAGTCAGGAGGCCCCAAGCAGGGAACACGGGAGTCTAGCAAGAAGACGCAGCCCCCCGCCCAGGACAACAGGCCCCTACCCTGCAAAAGGGCCGAGAGATGCTGCCCAAGGCAGGAGGCATTCATAGGGATCCCCCATCTACAGCAAACTCCTCTACCAGCTGCAAACCCCGGAGCCCTGACGCCAGGCCCGGCCCTGGGTGGTGCATCGCTCTGAGACCCGCCACATGCAACCTCCTGAGGGCGACAATGAAGGCGCCTGCCCCAGGCAGGGAAACTGAGGCACAGAAGAGAGTGCACGTGTGTGCGTGTGGGGGGGGGGGGGGATGTTATTTTGCTAACGCCTGAGCCAGAATTGCAACCTTTGCTCCAACAGCTGGACAACATCGCTCCAATGAAGACAGAACTCAGGAGCCCAGGCTCCGAGCCTGCCCCTGCTTCCCGCCACATCCCCCCAGCTGGCAGGGACGCTCACGTGCCACTCGCACCCGGGAATGCAGCAGTGCCCGCAGGAAAAGCGCATGGCAGCCAGGCCAGCAGCTTTAGCAAGGGGGAAGGGGGCGAGGACACCTGGGTTCTCTTCACAGCTTTGCAGCTGCTGGCTTTTCCGTGCCTCAGTTTCCCCTCTGGGTTAGGGAAGATCCATTTTGGCTTCCCCCGGGGTGGGGGCTGGGAGACTCAGCCGACTTCCCCAGGAAGCTGTACAGCTGCGGTCTGACGGGGGGAAGCCCGGCACACAGGGGCAGGCACTGGACTCAGCACTGCTGGTATCCATCCAGACTCCCTCCCTCAGTGGATTCTCCCAGGAGCTCAGGTCCTCTGGTGCCAGCCAGCTGCTCCGGCCCAGTTCATCCTGGGACCCCCCAGCCCCTCTGTGCCTTGCCTGAGTCCTCCCCGGGCAACCAAGGAGCTCCCACCGCCACCCCAGTGCCCCTCCTCGCCGCGTGGGAACCGGGGCCGAGACCCGCCCACGTCCTGTCTTGTAAATGGGGCCTCTGTTCTCTAACAGCCGTGCGAGTCAGCAGACAGCGCTGCGTGTGAATGCCTGCCCGTACAGCTCCGAGCGCCACCATCCCACGACTTCCAGCCACTCTCCCTTGGGTAGCTCTGCATCAGTTTCGGCTACTACACCCCACTTGGGTGCAGACAGACGCTCCACTAATCCGGGGTAACTTTAGCGGGTCAGTAGCTATTATTGCACCTCCCCACTAGGCCTGCTTGCCTCTAACCTGTAGCTGTCCCAGGCAAGACGCACATGGATGTTACAGGGTAATGTTTCTCCCCTGGTCTGGGGCTGGTGGCATCTGCCCACCAGATTACTTTGCCCCAGTCTGCCTATAATATTGGGGTTTCTAACCCGAGGCAGCTTCACAGCTGGAACAGCTGCCTGCCCTTTGCCAAGCTGCTAAAAGCCACTGGAAACAAAAAACTCATCAAGAAAACAGCACTAACAAGGCAACTGTGAATGCCCTGTTGGTCCTTACTGGCTCTGGGCTGCTCGCTTCGATTGCCCATCAAGATCATCCCCGAGCCAGGACACGATCGAGGCGCCCTATACCTTGGGAGGAGGTTTGATTCACGTATCCCTGTGGCCCACAACCCCACGACGCGGGAATTGACTTCCCACGGCAGCAGCTGGGAGTTTCGCGAATCCAGGACCCTGGACCACCAGAGACACGGACCCATCGTGGGTCCCACAGTGCAAAGGGCAAGGCGGCCTCAGGAGGAGACTAACACGCCGAGTTGCCAACATCTCGCCCAATCCCCGTTTCCCCACTGCTACGCCAGCCTGTGCCAAAGGATCCAGGCTCCCGTCGCCTTTGCGTGTCTTTTCTGCAGGCCCCATTTGCAGAACAGCTGTGCGTGTCCCAGAGGGTGGTCATGCCCAGATGTGGAAAGTCTGGCTCTCCTCTGTCTCCCTGCCTTGGCACGGAGGCCCCGAAGCCCCCAGATGTTAGGTGGCCCGGTTCTCCGGGCAGGGGGGTGCCGCACCGCAGTGCCTGCAGCCAAGGGCCCCTCTACCACGGCAGCTCTGGGGCCAGACGCTGCAGAGGGCTCAGAGCCATCTCTCTGCCCTCCCTAACCCCGCACCCCTGCTCTTCTAAGGGGGTCATGGCTATGACCCTGGGCTGCTGGGATGGAAAAGCAGGGAGAAATAGCTCCCGGCACCCACTGATACACACCCACACCCTTTGCGCACACAGAGATTGTAAGCGTTCAAGGGACAAACTCTGCCACAGGGAAGAGCAGGGCCTGCCGGGATCTTGGTTTCAAAGAAAAAGAAAGCGCAGAGGAGCCACGGCCTGGAACAAAAAGGGGTTTATATTGTGGCTGGCGGAGAGAGAGCCCGATAAAGGCCGGGGACTTATTTACATTGCTGCAAGGCCGCGGGCATTTGCTTTGCATGAGGCAGGAAGGAGAAGAAAGGCCCAGCGACGCCAGCGTTGGCAGCAGCTCCGGAGCCCGTTTCGGGAGTGAGTCATCGCCCCCACCGCGCCCAGCTGTTGCTGTGTCTAGAAACGTGGCATGGTGCGGCGGGGCTCAGATCCACCCCGCTGCTTGCCCAGGCCCCAGGACAAGGGGGGTTCGCTCCCCGTGCCCTGCATTGGCGGGAGGGACTGCCCCACAGCCCAGGCAGGGAGCGTCAGGCCTCGCGGGGTATCCCAAAGGGCCAGGAATCGAACCCAGGCATCCCCAGCCCCGGACCCCCCCCCCAGCCCGCACCCATCTGCCTACAGATATGGAGATGGCTGCAACAAGGCCCCGGGGGCACAGAGCTGCTGTGTGCAGAGCAACTGCCTGAGGCTGGATCCGGGGTCCAGGGTGAATACTGGCACCTTGTTTTCCAAGCACGGCAGAGACCAATTGGGAGTCCCGAGTACATCAGGAACTGGGGTGACCACAGGTCACGGCTGGCTGCTGCCAACCTCAGCTATACCCTGCCTGGTTTGCTCCTTTGCTACCTTAGCTCCACCTGGGCATGGAGAAAGAGCTGCCAGCTCCAGCCAGGAGGGCACTGGGGCCAAGAGCACAGGCTCCAGGTCTGCATCTGACCCCCTGCCTCAGTTTCCCCCGTCCCCCTTGGGGATGTCTTACCTAGGAGCAGGGCCACAGGCTGGGCTGCGTCTTGCAGTGACAGCACTATGGGCTGGCTTGTGGTTTCTGCCACCTCCTCTGTGGCTTTGTGGTGACGGAGACCAAGGTGAGGAGCAGGCTCGAAAGCAGCCACCCACGGGCTCCCCGAGTCCTGCGGACACGGTGCTGCCTGCAGCTCCTCTCTCTGCATGGCACCAAGGGTGTAGCAGGCTGGGGTTGAGCCAGGGCCCGGCTGGCACGGGACCCCTCTGGGCTGCCAATGCAGGCCCGGGGCCAACGGGAAAAGGAGGTGTCAGAGCAGGAGACTCCAGGGAGGAAATACCCCCACCCAGATCAGAGCCTGGGGAGCTTTGCTATGACCCTTTCTTCCACCACCTCCTTCCCTGTAGCGACAGGGGCAGTGCCCACATCTTCCCTGGGCCACAGGACAGGGCCCTTCCAGTTCTCTGCCTCAGCTGCAAGGATCTGGGGCAAATCCTCACAGAAACGGCAGTAGGCGAATGCAGAAGACCAGGCTCTGCCTGGGCTGGTACCACCAACCCAGCGCTGCCTGGGACACATCTCAGGGGTGGGTAAAGATGCAGGTGATGCTCTGCGGGCCTTTGTGCCCATTTTGCACTGGGGCATGACCACCAGCGACTACAGATTTGCTCTGAGGAAAGCTAAACTCCTGCTGAAACCCCAGGACTCCCGGAGCTGGGGCTTACTGGGAGGGGAAAACCATTTCTCTAGCGTTTAAATGCAACAGGCTGGCCAAGTGGAGGCCCTGAGCCCAGCAGCACCAGGTTTGTGGGGCCTGAAGAGTTCAACCGGAGGGGATCTTGTCCCCTGGAAAGGGCCTGGAGGACGCAACCCAGCTCTGCCTGACCAAGCAGGTGCCGCACTGCGATGTTTGAACACGCTGCTGTTTGCTCAGTGCCTGCTGCTAACGGTCTCAAGTCATGTGACCTGTGTGGGGACCCACCCAGCACTGCCAGCCACCTCCAAGGCTGCAGCGTGCCCGTGACCTAGAGGCAGGCAAGGTGATGCCCCATGGGGACAGGGGGATCCCAGCCAGGCACAGGAGGGCTCTGGAGGACATGTCCTGTCCTGATTCAAGAAATCAGATGCTGAGTTTTGTCCTTAGGGACAGGGGCCATCCTGGGAGCTGGGAGGGACGATCCCAGCCGCGGGAGCACGCCCAGCTCTGCCATGGCCCTAGCACGCCTGGACTGCAGGGCCTTGGGAGGTGGAAGGAGCCGCTGGGAGGCCAAGGCCAGCCCCCCTCGGGCACTCGCGTTCACAGGCGCTAGAGAAGGGGCCCTTCTGCTCTCAGAAATGCTCCCCATTGGCACGGCCATGTGTCTGGCCCCACGCCCCCGCACTAACGCTCCAGCATAGTAATGCAAGATCTCAGGGTAATGAGAGGGAAAAGTCAAAGCTCTCCGCACTTGCTTTGAAGCTCGACCCTGTTCAAAGCCACAGCCAAGGGGGACTTTGCCCCCAGCTACGTCCCTGCCCTTGCGCCGGCTTTTCAAAACAGAAGCCGCGGGCTCTCTCCACCAGGTGCCCACGTCCCTAAACGCCGCTCCCAGCACCTGCCTCGGTCTGACTGTTTAAATTGCAATGGCTGAAGCCCAGCCACGCTTCGGGCTGTATGGGAGACATGGCAAATCTCTGCCCCACTGTGCCAACAATACAAAGATGGCCCCACAAGACAACTTGGGGAAACTGAGGCACAGATGGATTAAGGGAAGCTGTAGCAAGGCAGGGCAGTGAAACTCAGCATCCTGGATGCCAGCGCAGCTATCACAGAGCCTTGCCTATGAGAGCACAGATTGATCCCAGTGTTCCTACTTCTCTAGTCCCCGAGATAAAGGGCTTCGTAGCCTCTGAGCCCTCCAGGTCTGGCTTGGCTGGAAGCACAGAGTTTCAGGGCAGGGGTTCATGCACCTGGATCCCTGCCATGGGGACTCCCTGCTGCATGATGGGGCGTTCCCCAGCTTAACCCAGGGAGGAGTCCCTATAAACCGTGCCCGTGGGGGAAGGGCATTAGGAGAGGGACCCTCGTCTGCCCGCTTTGCATGTGTGCAAATGAGCCGTGCAGGTGGCGGAGATGAAAGCTCTGATTCCTCACCCTCACCCCACACCCTCCCTGGGGACATGCTAGAGTGCTGCATTTGCTACAGCTGCAGTGGCGGCAGCTGCAAACCGGCCCGGAGATCTGTGCCCAGGCCAAGGCGGGCAGCTCGGCCTAACACCCGCCTGCAGCAGTTGTCTGCCCGCAGTTGTCCCAGCTTACACTGAAGCTATTGAGGCCTCTGGGGATGGGGGTGGTGCAGGGAACAGGTGGATCCTCCATGTCCTGGGAGCCGCGAGCTATGTATAGAGCCGGGATAGCCGAGACATGGAGGTCTGGGCTGGGCGGCTCCAGCAGGAGGGGCCATGTCCAAGCTGCTGCAGAAGCCCCAGGACCTTGACCCTGGCACAGGCACATAAGCTGAAGGGGCTGCTGCCAAGCAGTTCCCACAACCAGCCTCCCTCCCCTGCTTCCCAGAGCCAGAAGAGTGACTGGCAGCAGAAAATCATATGCACGTGCCCAAGGGATTTAGGCACCCACCATCTTCCTATGCAGGCATTGCTGCCAGGCTATGTGCCTGGGAGCAGAGAAGGCAGCCACAGAAAGCGGGGGGAACAGCTCCCGAACAGGGATCCACACGAGCTCAGGGCACATTACCATGCTAGGCTCACAAGTGCCCTCACCCTCGTGCAAGGAGGGGGCAGATCCCCAAATTTACAAGCCTCGCATTCCTTGTGTAAAACTGTGTGGATGGGGTCTTGGGTGTTCACAAGTGTCACGCAAGATGGGGCAGCAGAGTTCACGAGCACCTCGTTTTTGAGGCAAACTGGTGCAAGGGACCCCGAGATTCACAATCATCCTGCGAGACGGAGAAGAAATCACAAGTGTCTCTTTGTCATGCACCAACCGGACAGGCAGGGAGCCTGGCGGTCACAAGCCTCGTGCAAAACAGTGCAGAGGAGGTAGCAAGGGCACGCCTGGCGCCCCTTCTCCCAGCCTGGCACTGGCCCCCCACAAATCTGCATGGAGCCCCACTGCGGGCTGCAGCCCCTTGCTGGGGCTCTGGCACTGGGGCGCGGGAGGCAGGGTGGAGGCCTCGTCTTCGTGAACAAGAGCCCGGCTGGGGCTCGGGGATGGGAAAGGAGATGAGTTGCTGCCGGCGTAATTGGGTTAGGGCTGGCAATTCAGGAAGCCACAGCTCGTCAGAGGAGCAGCTAACGAGCAGGGGCTGGTTCCTGTTTGGGAGAAGGAGGGAGGGAAAGAAAACTCCCACACTGCAGAGTCTGGTCACGTTGAGGTCCCCCCCGAGACGCCCAGGGCACTGGGTGGTCTTTAGAGGGGCAACGTGGCCCAGTGGTGAGAGCTGCAAGGCTCGAAGGATGCCTGGGTCCCTTCCTAGCTCTGTATGTCCTGACACCCCGCTCCCACCAACGTCACGTGTGGCACCCCGTGAGCTCCCAAGGGACCCACGTGGATTTTTCCCAGGATGCACCAGTGCGTGGTAAACAGCCCAGTGCTGGGGGGGAATGGCGCTGGGGGGGGATCAAAGTTGATTGGACTCCCCTTTCTGGGCACGTGGGACTGGGCGCCGAGCCAGGCGTCCCACCAATCCCAGGCACCGTTGGGAGCCCCCAGGAGTACTGGGAAGGACGTGGGCGCTGCCTGCACCGATGAGTCACCAAAAGGCCTGCCACGCCCTTGTGTCCTGTGCTGCTGCTGCCCACCCATTGGCTGAGTGTGAGCCAATTGCCGGCAACCAGGGGATGCGCTAGAAGTCAACTGGCCCCTTGGAAAGTCGCTGGAGCGGGGGCTGATGGGAGGGCTTGGCACTTAGGGCCATATGCAGCTCTGCCTGCAACCCCACTCCACCCCAGAGCCAGCTGCATGCGGCACGTGAGGTCCCCCGTGAGCCCAGAGCCTGGGACACCGGTGCCATCAGGCAGGCGTGGTTTCTACTCTCATCTCTCCCCCTTCCCCCTGCACTTTCCCCCCACAAGGCCCCCATGCCCTGTCTGCATCCTAGGGACCACACGGAGAAATGGTTAGAGCAGTGGGGACACCCGAGTTCCCTCCTGGCTCAGGGACTGTAACCGAGGCAGGAGGGCTGACAGCATGGCAGTAGGATCGTGGCTGCCTCAGTTTCCCCTTGCCTCCCAGGGAGGTTCAGCTAGATAGCCCGGGCCACCCCCTTGCTGCAGTCTCGGAGGAAAGGACCGGATGCAGGCTCGGCCCTGGGTGTGGTGTGGGGGAAAACTAGGCTGCACCCCGCCCCCACCGGGAGCCCCGGGGTTTCCTCTCATCCTCTCTCCCTCCAGCAGCAATCCAGCTGGTGGAGGCAGATAAGGGTCCTGTTGCTGCCGGTGGAGGCCAGACAGGGGAGATACCCACAGCGTTTCCGCCTTGGCTCCAGGCAAGGGTGGGCATAGGGCAGGGCCGGAGCTCCCAGTCCAACGCACCCGCTCAGAGAGACAGGGCGCAGGCGTGGATCTGGCCCAAGGGGCCTTGATCCTCACTGGCCTGGCTACAGACCCCAGCCTCACCGCTGCCTCTGGACACAGGACCAGTTATTGCCCCTCATCCTTATATGGGGAAACTGAGGCACCGAACCAGAATGGAGGAGGTGGGATTGAGAGGCCAGCTGGGAAGGGGACCCCTAGTCACACCTGGTCGGGGTGTGACACCGCAGGTGTCTGGAAAACCTTCCCAGCGCCCGCACATGCGAGAGGCTGGACACATCTTGGCCTCGATGCACGCCGAGCCCGGACGCCTGGGTTTCATCCCTGCCATCTGGGCTCCCCATCCCTAGCAGGCCCGGATCTGCCAGCCTGAGGGGGCTGGAGCGGCCAGTTGGCTCCAACAAGCTGCCCTACAACAAGCCCAAGTATCTCCCTTGCCCCTGGCCTGTGGGGGACCCTGGGAGGATGCCTTTGACCACAGGAAGGTTTCCTGAAGCCCACCCAAGACTCACCCACCCACACCAGAGCAAGGCAGAATCCACAAGGAGCCTCCCACAGAAATTAGGGAGGTCCAGACCCATGACACGGGGGCCAAAATCTGCTCTTGAGTCACGGGGCCGTGGCCGAGGTGCTGCCCGCCTCCGGGGAGCCTCCTAGCCCAGCCGGTTCCCCCAGCCCACAGGACATGGTGCAATGGCACCGGCTCCCAGCGAGTGAGAGCTCTCTGTTGGATCCCCAGCTGCAAAACTAACTAGTAGCTGTAAAGGCAGTGCCTGACCCAGCCTGGCCAGATCCCAAACTCAGGCCAGAACCATCGCAGCAGAGTCCCCTCGGGACGGGAGACCGTTCCCCCAGGGTTACAGAAAGGCAGCAGCGCCTACCGGTTACTCCACTCTGGTGAGCTGCACAAAACTGGCACGGACGATACCTGGTGTGGAGCAGGACGGGCGGATAGGCACAGCGGTGGGCAGGGAACTCGATAACGAAGGGTTTAGTAGAGAGAGACACAGGAGGAGGTTGGCTGAGCAGCAAGAGGAAGAGATTTCCCACCCCCTTGCCAAACTCCTGCCCCCCAGCTGGGATAAGTGGAGACTGGCATCAAAAAGATCACAGCCCCACAGCCAGTCACCCACAGGCAGAACTGCAGAGACCAGAGGGGTTTATCTAGAGCGATTCCGGCCGAAGAGAGACACAGGAAACTAAATATAATCCCTGGGTGGGTTTGAAAAGAGACGTGCAACACACTGCTGGCCCTTGCGGAGGGGAATTATTTCTGGCCTGTTCCAGGCGGGTTCATTCCAGACCGGCCCTTAGCCCGGGCCGGGGGGGGTAAGAGGCCAGAGACCCAGGGCAGGATGGGGAGAGGGGCCTCGCCAGGTGCTGGGTAAGGCCCTGATCCTGCCCCTGGAAGGGCTGGAGGAGCAAGGTGCCAGGGACACGGCGGGCTCTGCCCTAAGGGTTAAATTCGTCCAGATCCGAACGGCACTGACGTCAATGGGAGACGGCGGCTTTGGGACTGTGGCCAGGGGCCGCCAGAAGCGCTGAAGCTTTCCAGGTGCACGAGCCACTCCCTACCCGCAGCCACGGGGCTTTGTCTCCGCCTGGGAGGGCAGATCCCCCGTGGCGCACCGCTCGGGCATGACGCTGGGACCCAGACCCCGGCGACAGGGCCAAAGCGGCTGTGGGACCCCCTTGCACTTCTGTGACCACCAGCACCCACTGCCCACGCAGCCACTGCTTGCAGGGGAGGGCATTTCGAAACCAATCCTCAGCTTCCAACAAGCCAGGAGTCTTTTGGCTGGACCTGGAGCCGGGCTGCTCCCGCCCTGATCCTCCCCGCTTGCCAAGCTCGCTACGCCACAAACCCGCCAGGCCTCAGGGGAGGCAGCTCCGGGCTCGGGTGATGCCAGGGACCCCCACAGCTGGTCGGACTCCGGCTCTGTGCCTACCCTGTGCCCCAGCCCCGCGGAGGGGGGGGAATGGGGGACAGACGACGACACACCACACACACGTGCTGCCCCATGCCCCTGCCCCGGTAGCATGGAAAAACCACTCCCTGCGCCGTGCCCCCACCTGGGGGAGTTGAGCACATGTTCCCTGCCCCATGCCCCCACCCGGGGGAGTTGGGCACACACTCACCGCGCCTTAAGCTCCTTGTGCTCCTCCCGCACCTTGCTCAGCTCCAGCTGCAGCCGCGCCCGTTCCTTGGCCACCGAATCCAGGGTCTTGCGGGCATCAGCCAGCTCGGACTCATAGGCCACCTTGATGCCCGAGACTTCGCGGCTCACCACTTCCTCCGACTCGGTGATGCGGAGCCGCAGCCCCGCGTTCTCCGACTCCAGGGACCGCACGCGGTCGATGTACACGGCCAAGCGGTCGTTCAGCTCCTGCAGATCCTCTTTCTCCTGCAGCCGTGTGATGCGGGTGGGTGACAGCGGCGTGGTGCCAGTCCCGCTGCGGGTGGTCCGGCGCTGCCCAGGGGTCTCCATGCTGGGCACAGGGTGCAAGTCAGGCCTCGATGTCCTCTGGCTCCCACTGACAGTCTGAGTCACTGCCTTGGAGCCGGCTCAGATATGCCTGGGAAAAAAGGGTGGGGGGAGGGTGGGGTTATGCAAAGCAGACCCCACCCCGTTTTGCTCATTTAAAGAAACCAAAAAAAAATAAAGGAGTGGGGACTCATTTCCAGGAATGAGGCATGATAAATAATCTATAGGGCAACTGCAATTCAAATTCGTGGCAGATGTTGCAAATATCTAGTTGGTCTAATAATATCACAAAAAAAAAAAGTCTCAGTTTACAAGCTTCTGGGCACAGGCAGCCTGCAGCAGGCCCAGGAGACTGCAAAGATAGGAAATTCCTCCTAGGTGGAAATGAAAATTCATAGGGCAAGCGTGCATGGCAGCAGCCCCAGGGAACCCCCTCCTGCCACATCCCTATGCCAGAGGAAGAGATAATCTGGAGTCAGGCCCAGTCTGAATCTGAATGAACTTCCATAGTGCAAACCGGATGGGTGCCAGGCAGGGGTTGAATTATGGGGAAGCTACAGGGGGAGGGGGGAGCTGAGCCCCCCCATGATCCCTGGTGCACTCTGAAAACCGGATGGGTGCCAGGCAGGGTTTGAATTACGGGGGAGATTAGAGGGGCTAAGACCTCCCATAAGACCCCCCCTTGTAAGATTTGAAAATCATAACCTGGGAGAGTGTTTATTAGGGCATCATGATGGGCAGCCCGATTTTTTTTGCAGACACCCCAAGACTCAAAGTGTAATTTGAACCCTGGTGCCAGGGCAGCGCTGGGTGTCATGGGAGGGGGGGCAGTCCCAACACAACCAGATCTGAAGAGCTACTGGCAAGGTTTGAATTATACTTGCACTCTTGGAGGGGGCTCGGGGAGGGCGGGTTAAACACTAAGTTAAACCAGTTCATTGATTTACAAGTCCACCAAAGTGAAGAAGCAATTGGATGGGAGACCACCCCAACCCCGTTATGATTTTCAAACCTTATGGGGGGGTTCTTATCTCTTATGGGGCCCCTGAGCTCCCCCCGTAATTTGGACCCTGGTTACTGGGATTGAGAAAGCCCCGTGCCTGGCTCTGGGACTCCTCTCCTGGGCTGTGATGGGCTGGCTGCCTAGGGGTTACAGCAGGGGGGCAGGCAGCAAGACACCTGGGCTCTCTCCCAAGCGCTAGCAGGGGGTGGTGAGGATTTCCTAGCATGGGAAGGAGGGGACAAGGACAGGAGGTCCTTAGGGGTAATGACTCCTGGGTTCTTCACCCCACCTGAGACAAGCCAGTGCTCTATCCCATGCCTCAGTTTCCCCCCTGGTACCATGTGGGATAGCAGCACCAGATCCCCAGGGTGGTGATCAACTGATCCAGGACCCCCAGGTCCCAAACACACCCCTCCCCACCTTGCACTGTCCAGGGAATGGACACAGGCCTCAGACTCCTATAGGCTGGATCTGACTGACCCCCCCCTCCACACACACACCCCCTGCTCTCCCTGCCTGGTTACCAGCCCAGTGAATTAAATGCCCTGCTTGTCACTTCATGCCCTGCTGTACTGCTAGCCCCTTTGGCCTGGAGGCTGGGACCCCATGGCCCTGCTGCTGTCAGTCAGCCCCCAGCCCCAGCCCCAGCTGCATCCCAGCTCATGGACACAGAGAGCAAGGACTCAAGGGCTTCCAAGCCCAGCGTGGGGAGCAGGGGGCAGGGGAGTCTGCCAAGGACGGCTCGGATGCACTGACGGAGCAAGCAGCTGCAGACAGGGGGGCAACACTGTGCAGAGAGGAACCAAGCAGCACCAGCTTCCCCCACCCTCACCCCAGCAGCAGGATTGGGACAGGGGGGCACTGTGCCCAGCCCAGTGGAGGGGGACACGCAGGGGTCCCCCTTCCCTGCCCTCCCCAGCATCCAGATCCCAGGCCTGGGCAGCCTCCCAAGGGGCAGGCAGGACATGGACACGTGCCTGCTGTTATTTATGGCAGCACAAAGGCAGCGGGTGGGAGCCAAATCCAGGACAAAGTCTTTCCCGGCCCCCTTGAAGCTAACTGCAGTTGGAAAGCTTCACAAGGGGGCAAGGGTTTGCAAGCTCCAGCTGCACTCCAGGGACCCAGTAGGGCCTAGGGGTATTTCCCAACCCCATAAGAGCCCCTTCTTGGGGCTTTCCTAGGGACACGGCCCCAAAAACCTCAGGGCTGGGAAGAAAAAAAAACAAAAAAAAACTTCCAAGATGTTGCAGCCAGCTCTGGGGAGGACCTGGCTTCATCTTCTGCCTCTCTGAGCAGGTAAGCAGGCTCCAGGGCAGGGTTTCTGGGGTACAGGTAGGATGGGGATCTGCGTAGGGTTGAGCCCTCTCTGAAGTGGAAGGGGGGGGAGAGTTTAATGTTACAGGCTGGCCCAGGGTCCCACTCAGAGCACTGGGCTTGGATAAAGCCAACAGGATGGAGGGTCACTTTTTTTGATTGCATTATAGTTGTTAACCTTTCAGACCCATCCCTGGTTGTTGTTAGCTCCTGAGCTTTATTAGAACTATGACAGGGCTTGATTATTGGAGTTTAACACTTTCAATCATCTAATAAGTAGCAATAGGACTTCATTAATCAAATCAAGCACCTCTGACCATGACTTGTGGGTCACTGTTACAACAGAGGAGATTCAAAAAAGTATTTGTTAGCCAGCCTAGTTGCCTAGATTAAGGGATGCCTTTCCCCTGGTTACCCCAATCACTTTGAAAGGGAAGCCTATCATAATTAATCTCAGGCTATCAGGACATGGAATATATTCAGTACTAGGAGCCAGAAATGGGATTAAACTGTGTTGTTGTACTTTAGGTGTTCCCAATTAGGAGTTTGCATTGCAAAATACACTGCTATTATGATTTAGTGGTATAAATTATACCCGTGTGTCTTATTATGACTTAGGGATTTACATTTTGGACCTAGGTCCAGACAAGCTCTGTATCCAGCATGCAGGGCTCTAGGCACGTAGCAACAAACTGGCCAGAGGCTTGCAGGACCCACAGGGTCATGCTCCCAACAAAGCATAAGGGGCTACCCCCACAAGCACCCTAGCAGGGCTGCCAGAGAGAAGGGACCCCCCCCAACTCACTGCAGTTCCTCTAAGCCCCCCAATAGAGTGTGTGTGTGGGGGGGGGGGGGCAGGTGCTGCTTCCCCCCACAGCCACCCAGAAGTACTCACCACAGTCCCTGAGAAAGCACCAACCCAGCTCCCCCTCTTTTAAAGGGCTTCACCTGCTTGCCCCTGCCCCACCCTTTATGGGCAGCAGCTGAGACCAGAAGCCAGCAGCTGAGCAGGATAAAGCATCTAACAAGCCTCCCCTCAACTGACCTCTGGAGCATGCTTAGGCCATTGCTGCGTGCTCCTCTGGCCAAGGGGAGGTTCTCCGGGTGATGTTGTGAGTCTGGCTGGTGTCTGGTTGGGTGGCTTTGCTGTCACCCCCTGCCCGGTTGTCTCCAGCTTTTGGCACTCCCAGGGATACAGGTGAAGGGAGTGGAGGCAGAGAGGATGTCTGAGGCCTGAAAGACAAGAGGAGCCTGGTGAACAAGGAGAGATTCCCCCTACCCCCACTGCAACAGCTCATGCTTTTTTTAGCACAATCTCAGGATTTTGCAGCAGTTTCCATGTGCTGTGACATGACTTGGGCCCCTGCAGACCCCCTTGCTGGGCATGGTGGGGGTGATGGCATCTCAGTGCTGATGCTTCCACAGCTCCCCATGTTCCCAGGGTGGTGGGTGGCTGCTACAAGGGGCCTGGGGCTGGTTGGAGAACTGGAGGCAGTGGGCACTGGACAGCCCTGGCGCAGCAGGCCAGGCTGGAGGGGCATCAGCGGAGCAGGAGGAGTGGGGTTGAGCTGTCAGCTCCACACCCCAGGCTGGAGCTTTGAGACCCTCTTTGCAGCAAGGCAAAACTCCCACCCATGTCCATTAAAAAAAGGGGGGGGAAAAAATACTAGCTCCTGAAGTGAGTCACGCCCTGCTGCTGCCATGGCAATGGGTAAACACATGGCTTTTTGTGAATCAGTAATCTGATTGCTCCCCCGTCATGGCAACAATGAGTCACCTGCTGCCAGCAGAGACAGGGCTTGGGCGGGGTGGGGGGGACGCGCACAGCAACAGGGATCAAGGGTCCAGCTTTCAAAAAACAACAGTTTGGTTCTAGGAAACCAAAGGGAGGGAGACACAGGCCCGTGGGTGCGTGTGTGTGCCTGTGCATGCATGTGCACTAGTGGGGGGGAGTGCATGTGAGTATGGTGCATAGGTGTGTATGTGTGTGTTTGTGCACATGTGGGTATGGGTGCATGGATATGTGTCTGTGTATGTCTGTGTATACATGGCTGTATGCGTGCATGTGTGGGTAAGAGTGTGCATGTGTGTATATGTGAACCTGTTTGCACACATGGGTATGGGTGCATGGGTATGTATAGGTGTGTGCATGTCTGTGTACATGTGCGGGGGTGTATGCGTGCCTCTGCACACGTAGGAGTGTGTTCATGTGTGGGTGTGTGCATGTGTGTATATGTGGGCCTGTTTGTGCACATGTGGGTATGGGTGCATAAGCAGGAGTGTGTGTGTGTGTGTGTGTGTGTTTGTGCCTGTGTACATGTGGGTATGTGTATGCATGCCTGCTTGTGCCCATGTGGGTGTGCATAGATGTGTGCATGTTCACGCATGTTAGTGTGTAGGAGTATGTGTGCATATGTGCACCTGTTTGTGGGTGTGTAGGTGTGCATGTTTGTGCCCATACATTTGTGCATGTTTTATGCACAAGTGCACGCACATGCATTCACACACGGGTGTGTGCATGCCTCTGTGTGTGCATGCCTGTGGGTGTAACCATCCCTGCAGCTTTGGCTATTTGACGCTGAGCGCAACAGGTGCATCCATGCCGGCGTCTACTCCGACCGCGGTCTTCTCCGGCCTGGCTTGCGCTGCTTTTCCACCATGTCCCCTAGATAAACAGCGCTGCTGCACATTGATCTCCTGGCCGGGAGATTTCTCCGGTGGGGCATGGACTGCCCCCGCCCAACACACCACCCACCTCTGTGCGTGCCAGGCCAGCCCTGCCCTGCCCTGTGGCAATGACAGCCAAGTTCTTCTTGCACCTGAGACAGCTGGGTTTCCCCCAGCCAGAAGAATCCCCCACCTCCAGCATCTGTGGGCACCTGGGGAAACTGAGGCAGTTCCAGGCAGCTGGCGGGGGGAAGAAGCCGTGTCGGAGTGACTCGGTCTGAGGGACCTACCTGCAGCCCCAGCAGCTCAGCTCAGCCCTGGCCAAACCTCTCCCCACTCCTTGCTCAGCTGTCTCTGGGGTCCTGGGAGTGACTGGGAAGAGCCCAGTGTGTTGCAGGACCCCCAGGGCCCTGAGTACCTGCTTGTTTTCATGCTCCTTCTCTCTATCTTTCCTCTTCCCTCTGCCCCCTCCTTGTCTCTCTTTCCTGCCAACCCCAGGTCTGATCTCTCCCTCTGATACTGCTACCCTGGAGCCCCTGTCCATGTCTCTCTGCCCGCACTACAGGCAGGAGAGCTGCAGCCGCAGCAGTTGCAGGCTCAGGGCTGCTCCAGAGTTGTTGCATGGGGGTGAGGGTCCAGGAAGGAGCTGGTCACTGGACCCAAGCCAGACCCCACGCGTCACAGCAGCCTCGTGGGTGCTCTAATGTACATGCAAGGGCCGGAGAGTGCTGAGCTCTGATGCCAACCCCCTCCATCCACTCCCAGGCCCCTTGCAGACCTGGCCTAGCTCTCTCCCCACTGCCACCGGCAGCTCCATTGTTCCCAGCTGCCCCCACCCGGGTGCTCTCCAGGCTTTGCCAACTCCAATGCAATTTGGCTCGGAGCAGATCCTGCCGGGGCCCCGAGGAAGTCCTCCTCCCAGGCGGGGCAGGGAGGTGCCACCTGAACACACAGCCCCGTGCCAAGGTGGGAATATAATGGGATGCCGGATGCCTTGCTTGTGCTTTGATGGCTCTTCCAAGTCTGGGAAGGAGTCACTGCTCCACATCCCAGGGCTCCAGTGTGAAACATAAGGGCAGGGGCAAAAAGAGCCATCCCCGGGATATTGGACAACTCAGGTTGAGAGAGCACGGCTGTGCGGCTGCTCCTGCCCGATAGGTGGGGAAACTGAGGCATGGGGTGTGAACCAGAAGGGGCCCCGCACACCCAGAATGAGAGCGTCCATGTGGGGCTTGGTCGTGGCTTCACCCCAGTGGCAGGTTTCCGCTTAAGGGCTGAGACCAGGCTGGGCGGGGGATTCTTGGGGCCATCCATCCCAGACCCCCCAAAGTGGGGGGCAGCATAGTGACCCCATGGATCCGTGGTCTGGGGCTGCTGCTCCAACCACTGCACCTGCTGTCAGGTCGGTCCGTTCTACCCAGGCTCATCCACTCTACAGCCTTCCACGGGAGCTTATATTGGGGGGGGGGGGCTCTACCTAATGGGTTTCCACGTGGGGGGGAAGGTGGATCCCTTTTCCCTGACCTCTCATGGGCCTTCACAAGAGCATGTATGATGGTGGAAAGCAGGACCCATCCTGTAGGTCATGGGCCATTACTGCTTGGGGGACAGAGGGGGCATTCGGCCTCCGTTAGCTGCCCTTAATCACCAGCCCAGAGCAATCAGACACTTGGACGGAGCTGGGGGGGGAAGAGCCATGTTTCACTCTCACGAGGTGGGAGGTTTCTGTGCACATGGGGTCGGCAGGATCACGTGCACCGCGCTCCCTGGGACACGAGGCTGCACCCCCTGCCACCCCGACAGCTCAGGCCTGGGCGGATCCAGATGCAGCGGTTGCATTCCTGTGGTTTCCACGAGGGCTTGGGGAGGGGAAGGAGACGCCGAGCTTGCTCCAGCGCCGGGGGAAAGCAGTGGGAGACGATACGGGCTAGGGCCAACAGAGGTGGGGGCACAGGAGTGCCGCCAGCTCTGCCCCAGAGGCAGCTCAGCGGTGGGGCTTTCTTCCAAGCCCCCCAGAGATGGGCTGGTGGAGGATATGAGTTAGGGCTTGTAGCTGGGGGATCAACATGCAATATAGACCCTCCATGCCTGACAGGAGGACACCCCCATCCTTGTCCCCCCCCTTTAGGGCCACTGCAGCCCCCCAGTAGGGCTAGATCCATAGCCGCGATGCCTTTAAGAAGCTCCTGTCCCTGGGACGTGCCAGTTCCAGATACCCATCGCTCCCTGTCCCTGGGTCCATACACAGCCCCACCTGTCCCCCTGACTTTCTCCTCACTCGTCCCGGGGAAGCAGGATACCCCATTAACCCATTTGCAGCCGATCTGCTGGGGATGGGGCGTGAATCAAAGCTCTGGGCTGGAGCAGGCCAGAGCCTGGCAGGGGCACAGCAGAGCCTTGGGGCATGGGGGGTCAGCAGGATGGAGGCAGCTGCATATGCACTGGGGGGCACCAACACTTGTGCAAGCACTGAGAGCGGCACCAGCCCTCGCACATGCACCAAGGGGGTACTAGTTCTTGTATGAGCACTGAGAGGGGCATCAGCCCTTGCGCACACACTAAGGGGGCACTAGTCCTTGTATGAGCACTGAGAGGGGGACCGGCCCTTGCACATGCACCAAGGGGACACTAGTCCTTGTATGAGCACTGTGAGGTGCACTAGCCCTTGCACACTCAGGAAAAGGGTGGTATTTTCCTACGGCTTCCACTCCTCCCACCCCACTCACACCAGCTGTGCTTGGGCGGGAAGGCCACAGCCCCAGCCAGCACCCTGCCCAGTGAGGGAACAGAGCCAGGCATGTGCTACTGGTCCTTGTTCACCACTGCCTGCTGGAAGCAGGGCTCTGCTAGAGCTGCCTGAGCCCAGAGCACGTGGGGGGAGAATAGGGGTGTCACTATCTGACTCCCTCCCTTGTGGAGAGAAAGTGACTGAACCAAGGCCACAAAGGGGTGGCAGTGGCAGAGAAAGGAACAGAACCCAGATCCCTGCATTCCAGCCACTGACCAGTGCTCTCCCACCATGAACAACCAGGCACTGCATGGGTGGGGAAAGGGGTTGTGTGAGTGCCTATGGAGGCGCCTTAATGAGCTAATCATCTTTAATGGGGTTTAATTGCCTTGTTATAAAAGGTAATTACAGCCAGGCATCAATTAGAGCTGGAAAATTAATAGATTTCCACAACGCATGGATCCACAAAGCTGGAACTTCCAGTGTGCGGCAGCTGGGGTCAAAGGGGGGGCCCTGGCTAATGGGACAGGGGAGCCCATGAGACCCCTGCCCAGCCGGATCCTGGGTACTGAGAGCTGGGTGCTGGTGACTGGACCCAGAGCCACATCACAGCTGTGGGTTCATTTCCCAGCTGTCACTGGCACCATGCATTGCTCCAGGCCTCAGTTTCCCCCCGTGCTATGTGCAGGGATGCTCCAGGGAGCGCCTAGGGCCTGGAGGGGAGGCACAGGAGTGGGCTGTAAGACCCGGGTCTAAACTCAGCAGGGCAGGGGCAACCCGGAGACCGGTGCAGCCTCCAACCACAGCACATCCTCTGTCCTGGTAGGACCTACCAAAGACCCCAGACCCCATCCATGCCAGCACAGCCCCTGCACCCTGCGTTCACACCCAACCTTAATCTGAATTAGCTTTCCCTGAGCAGACAACACCACAAGGCTCAGATCAGCCGCTCGCAGGCCCTGACAGACATGCAGGTTCCTCTCCATGATGATGGCATGAGCCTCTTGCCTCCTCTTCACAAAATCTCAACAACCACAAGCTGAATTCATTCCTAGTTGCAAAGTGTTTTGATATCTTTTTAGGGAAGGGGCAATGCCTAACCTGTCCACCCTTTTCTGGATGAACCCTGTAGTGTATCATAGCCCCTCTACTGTTAACAGCATGTGGGGATTCTCCTTAAGGAACAGCTAAAGCCAGCAGATGGTTGGCACCTGAATCTGCCCCTTCAGGGGTGGCCACAGCTTTGTAAGGCCCAGATCTGAAGTCTGCCTTGCACAGCAATAGTTCAACATGGGCCAGCCATGGGGCCAGGGCAGGCGGATGTAATAGGGGAAGTGCCCAGGTGATGCCCAGCCCTCCTGGGTCGGTGCTGTGCTCACCAGTGCTGCGAAAGTCTGGGGTCCACCCTGGAGCCCACAGCTTGAAGCAGCTGCATGCAGCTAAGAGGAATTAGCCCTGAGAGGGAATATGCCAGGCCCCTCTGGCTGGACTTGGAGGCAGGGGGAACCCAGGCGGGGAAGCAGGGTGCCCCGATCCCACACGCTCCTAAAGCTTGGGCCTGCAGGGCTGGGCCGGCGCTGGCAAGCCGGGGGGAGACGAGCCGTTCCTGGCAGCCCTGTGCCGCACGTCCCCTGCTTGGCTTGCTCCGGGCTTCCTGCACAGAGGCTCTGGGAGGGACCGCGGCCTGGGGTCCCCCTTCCCCAGCACCGTTCTCAGCTCGGTCCAGCCAGCGCAGCCACGAGGGGCCGTGACTCACTCCATCCAGCGCCAGGCTCCAGTCCTGCCCCTGCCTCCTACCCCGGCTCCCGACATCTTGTTCCATTTAGGCCGCCTGTTTCCTGGTGTCAGGTCCAGGAACGCCAGCGGGCTGGGGGCTCGCTCCAAGTTTTAATGCACATTTTTTCCTCTGCCGGTTGCCAAGGCAGCGAATGGGGAGCAGGCCGGGAAATGCAAACACAAAGAGCTGGCTGGGGATCAGTCAGGGCTGGGGAGGGAGGGCAAACAGGCCTCCTGGCTACCCCCCGCTCCACCCCGCAACACCTTGCCAGGATGTGCCCAGCTATTTTGGGAGGCGTTGGCTTCCCGTATGAAAGCCTAGTTCTCATCCGAGCACTCCCTTTGTACTGGGGGCCAGAGCTGAAGGGGTTAAGGGAGCTGAGACTCCCCCCCCCCAAATGCTCCCCTGCCCAGCAGCTGTGCTAAGATGGAGCACCCTGGGGAGGGGCCTGCTCTCAATTAGGTGCTGTCCCAAGCACTGGGGGTCCCAAGCTGGTTGCTTTGCTGGGTGGGGACGGGGGCAGCTTTTCAAGGCAGGGGAGGTGGGATTTCTCCCCCTTTCCCAGCCCCTCTGTCCCACCCCTTTAGTAACAACGCCCTGCCCCCTTCTCCTGCCCCAGCCACACTCCCCTTTAAATGCAAGATGCTCCCATGAAACCAGGGGCAGGATGCAGTCAGCTCCGCTGTCTACAAGGTGCCCAGCACCCACCGGGCTTGGAAAGGACTGTGAGCCCTGGCTGGAGGTCCCATCCCAGGCCCGATCCTGCCACCCCAGCAGCACAGACATGGGTAGAGTTGGGGCTCTGAAGACCTCTGGGCAGATCGGAGACCCCCCTGCATCCATCGGCTCCAAAAGGAGGATTTACACAGAGGCACAAGCCAGCTCCTGCCTGGCCCTGAACCGTGGGAAGCATCAGGGGGAGGTTGAAGCCACCTGCCCTTTGGGCTCTGCAGCTGTGGTAGAGCCAAGCTGGGGCTGCCCGGCGTGACAGCCGCTGGAGCTGGGGGTCCTGGCAGGGGGATGTGCCCCTTGCTAGCTCCCACCCTGGCACCACTGTCACTTTGGACCAGCCGTGGGCAGGACGCTCAGGGGGCAGCGGCTCAGCTTCCCCCAGGCCTGGGGAGGGCAGCGGGAGAGATGCTGGGCAGGATGGAGCAAGGGGCCCTCAGCCTCCCCTGGTCTCACCCCTGCCAGCGTCAGTCCGGAGTGACTCTGTTTACACAGCTGGAGTTGAATCCAGATTCAAAAGGTGGAGGCAGCCAGACCCCAGCGGCATGGGGAAGGGAACTCGGCCTCCAAGGAGTCTCCACACCCCCTCCGTGCTGTTGCCCACGGAGCAGGCTGGGCAACGCCCTGGGACCCCAGAAGTGGAGGCTCTGACCCGTCTGTGCCAGGCTGCGAAGCTGAGTCCAGTCCGACCGGATCCTTCCTCTGGGGCTGATCCCCGTGCCCGCCCTCAACCCTGCACAGCACCGGTGCTGGGTTTGATGCATCCACCCCTTGGAACAGGCGTCAAGGGGACTCGGGCACCGTCTGCTGGGATTGCAGGAAAGCACAGACACCCCCGGGCTTCGGCTGACCATCCCGGCTGCTGGCTTTGGTGCTGGGAAAGGCAGGAGCGCGTCTTTCGACACCTCGAATTGCCATGCCTGGTGACTTCCCTGTCCAGCACTGAGCACCCGTGACTCAGAGGCAGTGGCTTTGAGTCTGTGTTGTCCCCAGCCGGTTGCCTTAGAGACAAAAAGGGAAATCCCAAAACACAGGGTTTCTGGGCAACCCGTCCCCTGCCTCCCACAGGGCCAGAGGGGCCCGGACGTCACTGTGTGGGTGAGATCCCTGCGGGGGGGCACCTCTGAGTTAAACAGAGACTGCGCATTCCCGCAGGGGTGCCCACCTCGCCTCGGGCCGGGACAGCGGCGTAGGGCAGATATGGGTCAATGCAACACGCTAGGGGGTGCCAGGCCTTTGCTGCGCAGCAGGGTCCAAAATGCTTCCTTTCACCCCTCTGGGCACAGGGCAGTGGAGACCTTGCCCCCCAGCAGCTCCCGATTCAGCACAGAGGCCAGATCCAGGACCCCAGCCCTGAAGCAGCAGCCGACAGGGAGGGAGCTGCCTGCACGAGATCCAGCTTGGTTTCCTGCCGATGAATCACAGCTCCCATCCCTTAACGACTGGCGCGGCCGCCCCGCGTTGCCAAAGCAGCTGGGCGAGCTTGGACATGTGTGCAAGCCGCCAGCTCCACGCTTTTGCCTTGGCTAATGTTTCTCATTGCTGCTCCGGGGAGCCGGCGTCATCTCACCTTCCCCCACCTGTGCTCACCCCTGCATCAGGTCCCAGGTGGCGAACGAGGCTAAAATATAGTGTCAGGGCCAGGGCGGGTAAGAAATGCTGCCAGGGTGAGGCAGAGGTTGGAGTCTCCCAGACTGGAGTTTAAACCCCACCTACGTTTGCAGCTGCTCAGGGAAACAATGGCCCCTTTAAGCCATAATGAGGCCTTATAAAACCAGGACTCAGGCTCCCTCCCATGCCAGTGGGGTGCTGAGACCAGGGTGGGGCCAGGGGGCACTGAGCAGGGGCCTCCCTGGTGCCATGCAACAGTAAAGCAGCCCCAAAGCTGCTCTAAGAGCCGCCCAGGAGAGTCCAGCAGGTAAAGGTGGGGACAGAGGGATTGAGGAGTAACTCCAAGGCACCCAGATGCTGCAGTGAGGGGCTTGAAAGCAGCAGCAGAGCAACACGGCCCGTCTGGCTGCTATGAAGGATGCTCCTTATTCAGACGGGTGTCCCCTCCTGCTCGGGTTTGCTGTTGTCTCTGTGCCAGATGATCCCAGGACTAGACCTTGCAAAGGGCCCATGATCTTCTCTCACCACTGGGCCCCACAGCCTGCAGGGCCCAGACCCTCTCTCACCCCACCTGAGGGGCAGGGAGGGGAAGCTGACGGCGTGCAGCACAGGGCAGAGGCCTCACCGATCGTTGGGCGCGTTTGGATGTGTTCTTGCCCAGCCAAAAGCTAACTGCAGCACATGCCTGCACGTGGCATGTGCACCCCTGCCCCTGGCTGGGACTCCCGGGCGCCTCACCTGTGTGCCAGAGGCGCACGTGCAGACCCAGCAGGCAGCTGCAGACACACGCCCATGGGGGTGGAGATGTGCCCAGATCACTGCACCAGCAATCCTGTGCTCATGCCCGTGTGCACACATGTGCAGAGCTCCCAGCTGGGCCCAACAGTGTGAATTCACATGTACACTCCCCCATGCACACTCACACACATGCACACACACAGGGATCTCCTCTGCCAAGCTGTGCATACTCACACACGCCGTCCCCATATACACTCGCATGGATCTCCCCTAACTGTTAAGCTGTGCACACACACCCCCATATACACTCAGTCACACACAAACGTGCACACACACAGATCACCCCGACTGCCAAGCTGTGCACACCCCCCCATACACACTCACACGCATATACACACGCTCAGATCTCTGCTTACAGCCAAGCGCACCCCCCCACACACACTCACCCCTTCCCTGCTGCAAAAGTGCACTCACATGCACAAAATCTCCCGCCTTGTTGCCACTCTCACGGCTGCACACGGTCTCACACGCACATCATGGGTTTGGACTCCCCTGTGGCTCGTGTCCCAGGAGCCCGCTGCTTCTTGGCTTCCCCCTAGAAGACTCTGGCTTCTTGCCCCCGGGAGGAACAAGCCCCTTCACCCCCTGGCTTCACAATTAAGTCCCGTGCCCCCACGTCACCATTCCCAGCTCAGTCCTGCGCTCTTGCCCTCCTTGTCCCCTGCCCTGGGGTCCTGCTGGCGGAGAGCTCCTAGCCTCTGCAAAGCCCTGGGGGTGGCTGGGAAACAGGGTAAAGCTCCCAGATACAAAGCAGCCGGGTAGATCCCGCCAGGGACCGGTTCCCCCAGCAAGCATGAGCAACAGCACCATCTAGTGTGCAACGCCGGCAGCACCCCAGGGTGCTGCTGATGCCACACACCACCCCAGATCCAGTCCCTGCTGCCCCTTCCCTGGGATCCTTGCTGAGGCCAGAAAGGACCTCTCCGATACCCTCTCCCCTTCCCAAGTGCAACCAGCCCCTGGCATGGGATAAGCATACAACCCCCCATGACACACACGTGCAAATTCACACCCACATTTGTGCCCAGAGAAGGCCGCAAGGCGGGGAAAAAATCACCCACTGACCTCTGGCTGCCATGAGCAGGCAGGTCTGTACAGTGCTGCCGTCAGCACTGGGGAAACTGAGGCAGCGAGGGAGGTAGCAGCTGGGAGCTGAGGTTGGAGCTGGGGGCTGGTTGCCAGCCCACATGCGGGGAGGGTTCTGGGTCAGCACCATGAGGCAGGGGTCTGGATGGGGTCCCAGACCCTCCCTGCAACCATGGCCATTGGCCAGCCTGCTCCTTTCACTAGCCAGTGCTGCCATGTCCTGGGTTCACGCACCCCCTAGCGGCCACCCAGTGCCCCAACACCCGCAGGCTGGAGCAGCTTCCCACCCCAGTTCCCTCCAGTATATCCCAGTGCAAAGCCCCTGCAGGGCGCTGAGCCCTGCCCTTTATTAGCCCCTTTTGTGCCTCAGTTTCCCCACCAATGTCACTGACTGTGGGGGAAGCCGGCGGAATATTCTCCGGGTTTTCTACCTGTCTCTTCCCCAGAAATGGATTCTGTGTCCCAGGCCCTGCTGCTGCCAAGGCAGGGCTGAGCTGCAAGTGTCGGGGGCCGGGATCTCCAGGCCTCTCTGGTTACCACGAAACCAGATCCCTGGCACGGCAGGCCAGCCCACGCACCAACTGGCAGGCATGGCAGGTGCCACACGGCAGGCTGCTGCCAGCGGGGCTCTGGTAATGCAGCCAGGACAGAGCCGTGCACCCCCCAGGTGCTTCTGGGGGTCCCCAAAGCAGAGCAGGGGACCGGAAAAGGGAAGCAGAGAAGGGGAGTGGAGAAAACCCCTCTGCCTCCCAGGTGGGGGTGCCAGGAGGGGTTTGCTAGCCACCTGAAAACCCAAGTTGCAGCCCCAGAGCTCAAGGAGTATCCCCATCAGTATAGGTGCCGTGACATACAGTTGAGCAGTTCTAAGTCTGGCCAACAGGAGGCAGCACCATGCATCTATATATGCATGCACATGCATGCCAAGCTCATTGCCACTCCGGTGCCCCTTCCACGGCTTGGCCACGTGCAGCTATATGAAGGAAACTAGCACAATAGAACGGAGGGGGAATTTGAACCCAGGGTGAGGCACATTTCCCAGCAAGCCCAGTGCAACAAACCACAGGCTGCAGACTGTCTGGTCTCAGACACCCACCTCTCTCCCTCCCTCCCATCAGGGACCCTGTGTGGTAGGTGCTGTATGTCCCAAGAGCAACAGGCACAGTTGGATGAAGCCCAGCCCAGCGTTCTCCCCGTTGCTGCAGCTGCAAAACTGAGGCCCCAAGTGTCTAACTCAGCAGCACTCCACCCCAGAACTGGCTGCATCTCTGGGGTAGCACTGGGGTCTGAGTTTGGATGTGGCTGCAGCTTGTGAGGCATTAAACTCACACCAGCAGCTCCATTGCCATATCCCCAAGCCTTAACCCATGCCAGGTGGGAGCAGATGGGCAGAGGGGGGGCATCGGGGAGTCCCATGAGGAGCAAGACTTCCCCTTGCTGATGCCCACCCAGGCCCTGGCCCTGGGAAAGCTTTTCAGCAGCCCCCTGCTTTGTTCCTAAATTGAATCCATCTGGTCCTGACCACGCCAGTTATTTGAGATCCCTCTTGCAGGGGAGCTGAAATGAACTGCTGGGCATGAAGTCGGGAGATTCCCCCCGCTGCAGCACCCCCCCCACCATCCCATCCCTCCCGTTTCTTTGTGCTCCTCCTCAAGGGGCCAGGGGCCACGTGGGCTCTTAAGGCGGCTTTTGTGCTGCCAGCAGCCAGGCAGGGGTCCCTGCGGGACCATTACACCACCAAGCTCCCCAGCAAGGCACGTCTAGACAATAATTGCGTGCACCTGACTCGGGAGGAAACCAAGAGCCCGGAGCCCTCCAGTCCGCGGCCCCCAGGAGGGCACGGGGCTGGGGAGGGAATAAAGGCCTTTGTTTCCAGCTTCTTTCCAAACACCTGTCGCTAGCAGAGCGGGGCAGGGAGGGGTAAGAAGAGGCTGGGTGTAAGGAGCACCCCCCCCCAGCTGGTGTCAATTAGCATTGCTGATCTGGAGTGACTCTGCTTTGCCCCGGCTGCATCCGGGCTCCTAGGATTTCCAGTTACCCCATTCCTGAGCTGGTGGTGAGTGGGGGTGGAAGCAGCTCCAAGCTATCGGGGTCCGTACCCAGCCCTCGGTGCCAGCACAGAGCAGCCTCGAGACTGCTCTGAAGTGTGTGCTGCCCCCCATAGGCGATGCATCCCCTTGTAGGCGTATCTGGGGCCAGCCCCGCCATGGGCCTGCCTTTGCCTTGAATCTGATGCCAGCCTACCAGACAGCAGCTGCCTCTGCCTGCTCCCTTGGCACCAGGTGCCTGGCCCTGCCAGCTGCTCCCCCGACCAGCGTCTCCCCCCTACCCCACAGGGATAGGCATGGGGGGTGTCTGTCTCCATGCCGTGGTGCCAGCAGAGATGCCAATTAGCACAACAGCTTGTTTTTGAGGCAGCGCTGGGCAGAGGCTCGGGTTCAATCCTCCTGGGATTTCCAGGGCATTGGTTTCCTCTCCAGGCTCTGTCACTCCCTCCCACCTCCTGACCCTGCTCCCGGGAGCCCCGGAGACCTGCTGTCCCGTCTCAGGGCACCCGTGTCCAAGCACACCCCCACGACAGACCCACAGCACTGGAGCCCTACAGGCACATAGAGTCAGGCTGAACATGGGCATGGAGGCGGGGGATCCTCTGTGGATCAGGCACTGGGCTGGGATAAAGGAGATTTCCCTTGGCAAATCCCCTGTGGCCTGGTCCAGAGCTGTGTGGCTTTCCCTGGATGTTCGTGGGCTCTGGGTGAGGCCCTCATGCCCCAGCTGTTCATGCAGCACCTGGCGCGATCCGGCTCAGCTGGGGTCTCTCAATGCTGCCCATCAGCTTTCCACCCAAACATCTCCAAGCACTAGGTAGCTGTGCCCACTGCCCCTGCCTCATGGGTCCCCAAATAACACAGATGTCCAGAGCTTGGGGGTACAAAGAGCAGCTCCTGTCCGTATCTCACCGCTCCCTGGTGCTTAGACCACAACTCTCCTGACCCCTCTCTTTGCGTTATTTCATACAGCGCCCGGTGCCACGGGGAACCTGGACCAGGTCCCGGCGTGCTTAGCTCTGCCGTGGCGTGCAGCAGCCTTCGCTTTGCTCTCCCTTTGCTGAGTGAGGCCCCAGCCAGACTCTCCAAGGGGACGAACTTGAGGCTGAGGGTCTTGAAAAGCAGGGGGAAAAGGTGCTCAGAGAGCCCGGACTCCTGGGTTCTTTTCCCAGTCCTGCAAAAGGCAGCTCCCGCGCCAACCTCCCGTCCAATGCCAGCCCTTCCCGTCACGCCAGGTGCCTACCTGTCACGTGAAGCTGAAGCCGCTGCCAGGGAGCAAAACACTGGCACCGGCTCCCCTGCCGACAGCTGACGGGCTGCGTCGCTGCGGCCCCCAGTGCCTGCCCGGCTCTCTGCCCCTCCATGGCTATAGCAGCAAACCAAGAGGCTCGGGGCAGCTCCCAGGACATGGCAGACATCCGTAAGCCGTCGTGCCATGGATGCAGAGCTGGCATCGCCGGGGACATGGGGCTAGGTATCTCCAGGAAGAGCAGGCTGCTGGGGATCCTGGCTCCCAATCTCTCCCGCTGCTGGACTAGGAGACAAAAGCAAGAGGCATCAGAGTCCATGGCACCAATGCAACAAACTGGCAGTAGCCTCCCACCTGGGATCTTACCCCTATTTCAGGCTGGTTGGTTTAGGATCTACCCCAGATGGTGGGATCATGATGCCTATTATCAGGATGGGGAAACTGAGGCAGAGCGGGCACTCAGTTCATCCCTGGTCGCAAAAGGAGAAGCACCCAGGAGTTCTGCCTTCTCCATGCCTGGCTCTAACCACTGGGGCATCCCTACCAGAGCCCCAAAAGGAGCCAGGCATCCCAACACCTCTCCCCTGCGCCCCAATCATGGTCTCCCACTTGCCCCCATAAATGGGGACAGAACCCAGGTGTCCTGACACCCAGCCCCAGTGCCCAGAGCACATGTGTGTGCCAGACTCAGGAGGGGCCATGAAAGAAGAGGCCTTTGAAATGACACAGGGCAAAGCTTCCAGCTCCAGCCAGTCCCATGCCCAGAGCCACCCCACGGCCTGGGGTCCGGGGCAGGTCTGGTGGGCAGAGATCAGCTGCTGGCAAGGGGCACAGCTCCCCTGCAGACAGCTGTCCAGATGCCAAGGGAGCTGGGATTTCACATGGACCCAAGCAACAAGGGACCCCCTTCAGAGACGGAGGGGGTCCCTTGCATGGGGGTGGGGGTGTCTTAGCACAGCAGGGGCCCCCAGGACCAGTTCACCGTGCAACAGCAGTATTTAGGCTGGAAGTATTTGAGTTGTGGGGGGACTGGATCCTGTGTACGTGTGTATGCACACAAGTGTGTGTGTGTGTGTGTGTGTGTGTGAAGCTGTGAGCGCCCTGCGTCGCTACGGAAACAAACACCCAAAAGCTCAAATGAATAATAATTAACGTGATAAATGAAATCATAATAAACACATCAATAATGCATGCTAATTGGCGATGAATAATGAATGCGCAGAAGAGCAGGGCCTGGGCACCCCCCTGGGCCTTGTCCCCGGGGCAGGGGTCTGTAGATGGGGGCAGAGGCAGCCTGGGGAGGGGGACAGGCATGTGACAGGCCCTGCATTCGCTACGCCGAGGCCAGGAGCTTAGCAGGCTTCGGTGAGGGATCAGAGGCTGATCTGGATAACGAGAGCATCTGGGCTGGTCCTAGGAAGGGTTAAACAGGCTCAGGGCCGGATCCTGCCTGGATTAGCTTCCAGGGGGGGAAAAAATAAGCCTCAAGGATGCCTGCATATTGCAAAGAGACACAGCCGTGCAAGGAGACACACGAGTACATGAGAGAAAGGTGTGGAAGGCTCCGGCCACGGGGCCCGGGCCACGCAAGAGGGGTGAGATCAGTCAGGCACAGCCCCCAGGGGCCAAGTCATCCTTTCACTGCTTTGTCACAGGCCTTTTCCTGGAAGCAGCGAGTTCCTCGCAGCCCTGACTGCCAGGAATAGGTGGCGGAGGCCTGGAGCGCAGGCTGAGCACATGCCAGGTGCTAGAGAGGATAATCACAGCTCGTCTGTGGAGGGATGGACCAGGAGCGCGACTGCAGATTAAATACTGGTATATGAGCCATGGCAGGAGCAGAAGAAACCCCCACCAAGACCTGTCGATTCTCTAAATTCCCCCTTTCCTGTCCCTGGATGGATTCTCCCTGGTGTGGACACACTGGCCCTCTGTATCCTCATCTAGGGTGCTCAACCTCAGGCCCACGGGCCAGATCCAGCCCAGGGAACCAGAGCTCCTTGCCGGTCTGGAAAGTGGGTGGTGATGGGGCAGTGGGAGCAATAATGGCCGCTCCAAGGTTTTCAGACCCTTGGGGATCCTTGCGGGCCGGAGAGTGTGGCTCTGCATGCTGCATTGCATCAGCATGCGGCTGGATCTGGGCATGCGGGATCACACCCACACACTGACTCTAAATGAGATGCAGCCCCAGGGACCAACCCCTTGCTACTCATCTGGCCAGTGTGGCCAGGAGTTTGGAGGCCACTGCTTTAGACACATCTGCAAGGGTGTGAAAGAGGTGTGCAAAGCCACCGGGCAGGTGAAGAAGGGGGGAACAATTGCAAAGAACCAGGGGAACTGGAAAGGATATTACCATGTGCAGGCAGACAGCATCCGAAGGCTAGGACTGAGACTGGGGGCTGGCGATCCGGGCACTGAACAGGACTCACAAAAGATGGGCAGAGCTGACCAGATCAGGCTGGAAGAGAAGAGGGGGAAAGGACTGTCTCAGCCATCCCAGGCTCCTGTCCCCCAGGCCTGCCAGTGCCAAGAAGCCAGGAAAGCTTTCATCCATGCCTAGGGCAGAGCAGAAAGGAGACGCAGACCTGTGGCGATCAAGGCAGCCCCTAGCGTGAGCTCACCAGGTCTGCCTGCCCCGGCTGCCTTCTCCAGCACAAGCCACGTACCTGACCATTTTGGGAAGGCTAATTGGTACAATTGAGGAACAGCACCAATTAGCCACCCGCCTGCTAATTAGCACAACCTGCAGGGTTTGCAAGGCAGGTGGAGGGGAAGTTTGCCACATCACTCCGCGGACAGCTAGGATTCACTCCAGCCCAGGGCTTTAATCACAGAGCCAATATAAGCAATATGGCCCTGGCTACCTGTTGGCTGCAGCGTGTGTGTGATATGGCAGGACTCCCTTCCCCCCTGTTCCCAAACACCTTTCTTTTTTTTTTTTTCCAGCCCTGCAATCAGAGCTGCCGTCTGGCTACTTAACCCCTGGTGGCCCACAGCCGGGAGGCACTCAGAGAAATCAATACCATGCTCAGATTAGCTTCCCCACGCTCATATATTCCCTCCCCAGACAGGGCGCCTGTCTCCCTGCCGCCCCTTGAATAAATCACGCCGCCCTGCCCGCCCCAGCCCCCTTCCTCCCGATCTCCTTGGAGGATCTCCGCTTTCCTGCTCCTGATAGACAGGGAGATCCTTGGCTTTGTGGATTAGTATAACTAGGCCACATGGCTCGGACTATAAAAGCAGGGGGAAAATAAGGCTGGAGGGGCCCCGAGGCTTGTTCAAGGCTGGGTAGATACAGACAGGCAGAGTGACTTATTCCCAGGCTCCTGTCATGGGTCTAGCATCTTGGCCACACAACCTCTCCCCAGGTGGATAGAGAAGCTGTTTCATTTCTATCCTGGCCCTCCATACACGCTCAGTCCTTGCTGTCTCAGGGCAGGTGGGCTGTGCCTCCCTGAAATGAGTCTACTAGGTCTAGGTCTAATTTCTGGTCCATTCAACCACCCACATCCTAGACTCCCTTGATAGCAAAGAGGCTGAAAAATGAATGGGCCATGGGGAGAAAACACCCTTAAAAGGAGCAGGTCTCTGTATGAGGCAGAGTTATAATCTCTCGGCATAAATGCACATGACTGATCTCCCCCTGGGGTGAGAGGCTGTGACTTCTTGCCGCAGAGCCCAGCCTGGATGCTGGCAGGAACGGCAGCAAGCAGAGGGTACAGGCATTACGGATGCGACAGGAGTAGGAGAAGTGTAAACACCCAGGCGGCCTGGACGTGGGCTCCCACCCAGCTGGGAAGGGAGAGTGAAACAGGGATCAAGGCAGCTGCGTGGGGATTCACAAGCGCGTCCAAACCCCAAGGCTACCTGTGCCCCCTCGTCTGAATCTGACCAGGGTTGGAGTTGCTGGTGTCTCCATCACAGTGGATCTCAACCTTTTAAGACCCCAGGCCCCCCTTGGAAAACCCAAGCTCCTCGTTTTCACTCATTTCTTGACTACAGAAAATGAACAGAGAACTTTTCTGTTGCAAAGAACTCAGCAAGCCCATAGCAGGGCAGCATGGTTTGGACACTGGATTCCTACTAAAAATCGCTGGGTGGATCTTGGGAATTGTGCACACCTTCCTGTGCTAATACTGCATGGCCAGCCTGAACAGGATGTCCCAGCACTGCACCCTGCTGCGGTGACAGACGTTATAATTTAGAGACACTTCCCTAACAGGAGGCTGAGGGAGCTGGGAACTGGGAGATGGTCCCTTAGTTGGGGAACAGCTAGTTAGAAAGAAACAAAGGGTCTGCAGAGGTTGCCTCCAGTTCCACAATGAAGATCATTCTTCTCATCGATGTACGCTTGGGTAGACTGACCCTGGTGATGATGACACCCACCCTCGTTGGATCTTCCCGGAGACTCAGGCCCCAGCTGTCCCAGGGCTCAGGCCCCCCCCAAACAGAGCCAGCCAGAAGCATTCAGCCCCAGCAGCATCCCTGGAGACCCCACAGCTTATCTGACATGCTCAGCATCTATCCTGCGTGCACTGGAAGCATCCAGCTCTAAAGAAAACAGCTCTTCTTTGGAAGGATGAGCTTTCTTTAAAAAAAAACAAACAACAACCCTAGTTTTTATGGCCTAATCCCAAACCCAGGCAAAGTTAATGGACTGCAGCAGAGCTTTGGATCAGGTCACATTTCCTTGTCTCACAGAGGGGCTTAATTAATGAATGTCCGTAAAGCACTCGGAGATTCTCAGTAGGGATGCATGATATCTATCGCTGTCCATGCTAGGAAGCGAATAGGTTTAGGATCAATACACAGCAAATGAATGGGAGCAACGGTCGCTGCTACAGATGGGGGTATCACTTTGCACCCGTGGGTGGACAGTCAGGGGTAGGCTGAAGCTAGGATCCTAAAGCATGAGATGCGGCAGCTGGAACTAAAAGACCTTCCTGCTCTGCTAGCCAAGGGGCACGTCTATATGAGAAGCTTGCTGCACATTAGCCTAATAAGACTGCGCAGTAGTGTGGCTGTTAAAAACTGTGCTAATAGCCTACTGCGCAGTCTTATTAGGCTAATGCGCAGTAAGCATCACAAAATGACTAGTTACTGCACATTTAGTTAGTACTTCGTTAAGGAAGTAGGAATAATAACTACTTCATTCTAAGAAGCATCAATGAACACGGAGACACGCCCAAGGTGTATCAACCTCGGTCAGAAAGCAATGAAACCGAGGAGCAGCCTGCAAAGATCTATGCTTGCTGCAACATTACGGCTGGCTGAGAGTGACCGGTCCCTGCGCCAAACATCAAGCGAACCCCTCATTAAGCTTCTGGAAATACAGCATTGAGGTGTATTTCTAGTCTTGGTGATAGAACAGCATGATTCACGGCCATCTCACTATACCCATGGATGGAGGATGCCAGATTTCCTTTGCAAGCACTCCTGACCCCTCTCTCACAGCTCTTCGCTGTCGAAGACCCTTTCTCGATACATGTGGGTTTCAGAGTACTTTGATTAGTAAGACTTTGTGGGAGGAAGAGGCTATATCTGAGGGACACTTTAACTGGAGGCACTGCTCAGGGTCACATCCAAATGATCTTCAAATAGCAAACTATGTCTATCAAGAGTCGGGCCAGGACTGGGATTTTAACAAGAGTGAACAACAGGCCACAAAATCCCTGGTGTTGGGGAAAAAGGGGGCTTGTACAACATTTATTGTTTGGTTTTCTAGAGGGGCCTGGGAAGGTGAAATAGCAGGTGAGGTTTGTCATCGCCATTTTAAAAAGGACTGTGAGACTCAACCTTTTTCGAGTGGCTAACATTTTTGCTGCAGCCAATTTCCAAAGCAATACAGCATTTGGAGAGGTAGAGGGGAGAGGTGTGAGGCTTTAACTGGAGGAATTACAGGACACAGTTGAAATCTGTTTTCTGGGCCTAATTTTCCCAAGAAACATACACTGCTGTTTCGATGGATGATGGGGTCCTGGCATCACGTCACTCAGGGTCAACTTTAGGCATGAGCCAGAATGGTGCCCCTTAGTATGGGTGTATTCATGGATGCCCAAAAACCTGTGTGATGGAGCTACCATTAGTGACAATCACAGGGCCTTGCTTTTCTTTGATCTCATTCAGTGTCATTGCCCAGGGAGGGAACGAGGAGCATGTGATTATCTCAGAATCACAGACAAGGAGGGTGGGAAGGGACCTCAGGAGGTCACATCTAGTCCAACCTCCTGCTCAAAGCAGGACCAGCCCCAACTAGACCATCCCAGCCAAGACTTTGTCAAGCTGGGCCTTAAAAACCTCCAAGGATGGAAACTCCACCACCTCTCTGGGGAGTCCGTTCCAGTGCTTCACCACGCTCTTAGTGAGAAAGTTTTTCCTAATATTCAACCTAAACTTCTCTTGCTGCAACTGGAGCCCATTGCTTCTTGTTCTGCCATCTGCCACCACTGAGATCAGTCCAGCTCCATCTTCTTTGGAGCCAGCCTGCAGGGAGGTGAAGGCTGCTATTCAATCCCCCTTTGGTCTTCTCTTCTCCAGACTAAATAAGCCCAGGTCCCTCAGCCTCTCCACACAAGTCATGAGCCCCAGAACCATTTTCATTGCCCTCTGCTGGACTCTCTCCAACTCGTCCACATCCTTTCTGTGGTGGGGGGCCCACAACTGGAAAAAGGACTCCAGATGTGGCCGCACCAGTGCTGAACAGAGGGGAAGAATCACTGCCCTCGATCTGCCAGCAACACACCTACTCATGCAGCAATGCTCCTACTACTGCAATCTTGCCCCCATCCCTGCTGCTTCCTGGAGTCTGCCACCATCTTAAGTTGGAATTAGCGATTTGATTGACTGTACCTCTAAATCGGGCTGTCTGAATCTGCACGTAGATCTTCAAGTTCCCATAGCACCCATGCAAGGATGCAATACATATAACACACTTGCTCAGAAAGCTCCTCACATGAAAACTAGAACTCATGGTGCACAACGGTCCTGTCTTGAGCTGCAATTTTGCTTTCCGCCCCAGATGCCTGCAGATATTCTGGTTTCAACAGAGGCCCAGCCTCGCCACAAATGACTTTCTTTGCCAGCTTTAAACCTCAATAACTCTAGAGATCTTGTGCCCACCCCAGACCCCAGGGGTGTCAGGCAGCAAGAGGAATTGACCCAAGCAGGTGGGTAGAGTCTGAGTTATTAATTAAGCCCCAGAAAACAGAAATGCAAGAGGGTGATGTCACATTATATTTTTTAGCAGGGCAGTCTCATGGGAGAGCCTTATTCCAATGACTGCAAATTAGGAACACAAGCCAGACCTCCCCCTGCAGGCTGGCTCTCGGGACTATACAAATAACCACCTAGGTTTTACGGCACTTGGGAAGATGAGTCATTAAGCCGTGAGTTGGTCTCAACCTTCACACTATGTGACCCGCCGACCACGCTGGTATGCGGATGCCAGGTTGGAGCTCAAGCATAGGGGCCATGTCTACAAACACTTGCCTAAAGAGTTATTATGAATGTAAATAGTGTCTGTCCACGGGGTCATTAGCTAGAGTAAGTGTTCAGCAAGTAGTTGCCAGATCAACCCCACAAACAAAACCTAATGAATGCACCCAGGAAAATGAGCCACTGGCACAGCATCGCCGACTCCTGTGATCTGGAATGCAAGGCTTGAGGTTTGCCTATAAACCCCAGCTCTAGGAGTCGTGTGAACATGGGGGAATCTCCTCAGCTTTCATGTAAAAAAAAATAAAATAAAAGGAAGTTTGAGTCTTCATGGAGAAAAGCTAGAAAACATGACCTGATCCTGAAGTCTCAGAAAACAAAAGGCCAAGAGAAAGCAGCTCGGGCTCATTACTTCATAGGATGACATGACTTTTAAGACAATTTTGTTATTCTGAGGCCGGAGTCATGATGGCTGAGTATTGGCAGTTGACACTTCGTCAGCTCACTCTCTTTTTTTTCCCGTCTTCCACTTTCCTTATTTCAAGGGACACGGGTCTGTTCTTGAAGTCACAAAGTGGAACGTAAAATGGGGGTTGGATGAAAGGCAGACTTCCTAAGCTGAACTGCTCCCTGAAAACAACGCACAGTTTTCTGTTCCGCACGTGACCAAATTCTGACCCGGTGAAAAACAATTTCTGAGTCCTGTAACTTAGAAGTACATTATTGTCCAAAGACACAGATTCAACTACTAATTCCCAAAGCTATAAATGTGTATGTGTACGTATGCACACACATAGAAATTATAGGCCAGTTAGTTTTACCTCGATCCTGGGTAAGCTTTTTGAGAGAATTATGCTGGGACATGTCCACGACGGGCCAGGGGGGGAGATTATGCTTAGGGGCAACCAACATGGGTTCATTAGAGGCAGGTCCTGTCACACCAACCTGGTGGCCTTCTATGATCAGATCACCAAATCCTTAGACGCAGGGGTAGCAGTGGACATAGTCTTCCTGGACTTTTGGAAGGCCTTCGACACGGTCTCTCACCCCGTTCTCATTAAGAAACTGGGGGGCTGTGGTGTCAACACCCACACAGTCAAATGGGTCGCCAACTGGCTGGAGGGCCGCACCCAGAGAGTGGCGGTGGATGGGTCATTTTCGACCTGGAGGGATGTGGGCAGTGGGGTCCCCAGGACTCGGTCCTCGGGCCCGCGCTGTTCAACATCTTCATCAGTGACTTGGACGAGGGGGTAAATAGCACCCTGTTCAAATTCGCGGATGACACTAAGATGTGGGGGGATGTGAGCAGGCTAGAAGGAAGGAATAGGCTGCAACCGGACCTAGACAGGTTACAAGGGTGGGCGGATGAGAACAGGATGGGATTCAACACTGACAAGTGCAGGGTGCTGCACTTGGGGAGGAAGAACCAGCACCATACCTACAGGCTGGGGAAGTCCCTTCTCGTCAGTGCACAGACAGAAAAGGATCTTGGAGTCATCACTGATGCCAAGATGAACATGGGCCAGCAGTGTGGGGATGCAGTCAGGAAGGCCAGCCACACCTTGTCATGCACCCACATGCATCTCAAGCAGGTCCAGGGAGGTGATCCTCCCCCTCTATGCGGCACTGGTCAGGCCGCAGCTGGAGTACTGCATCCAGTTCTGGGCACCACACTTCAGGAGGGATGTGGACAGCGTGGAGAGGGTCCAGAGGAGGCCACTCGCATGATCCGGGGGCAGCAGGGCAGGCCCGACGAGGAGAGGCTACGGGACCTGAACCTGTTCAGCCTCCACAAGAGAAGGCTGAGGGGGGAGCTCGTGGCCTGTTACAGACTAGTCAGAGGGGACCAGCAGGCACTGGGGGAATAACGGTCACAAGCTGGCAGAGGGGAGGCGCGACTTCACGGTCAGGGCGGCTAGGATCTGGAACCAGCTTCCAAGAGAAGTGGTGCTGGCTCCTGCCCTGGGGGTCTTTAAGACAAGGCTAGACAATCATCTTGCTGGGGGTATTTGACCCCAGTGCTCTTTCCTGTCATGGCAGGGGGTCGGACCTGATGATCTGCTCAGGTCCCTTCCGACCCTAGAAACTATGAAACTATGTAATATACTTGTGTATTAGACACACACCCACGTGTGCGCTCACAGGTACTTTAAACAGAAATATGCACACATATGTACATGCTCTCCATGTGTGGGTATGTGCGCATATATACACATACATACACACACACACACACACACACACACACATATATACATACACACATACATACATATATTAACATATACATGCATATATATAGTGTATACATACATACTTACATATAGTGTGAGTGTGTATATATACATACATATACACACATATACATATGTGCGTATGTGTGTGCATGTATATATAGATCTGTGTATACATATACACAAACACACATAGATATTTACACATGTGTATAGACATGTATGCACATGTGCATATATATAGATCTATGTATATGTATATACAAGCATACATACACATTTATACACGTATATCTGTGCATGAATATATAGATCTGTGTGTATATGTATATATACACACACATATGTATCTATACACTTACATATATATGTAAAAATATATTTTACATATATATCATACACACATAAATATAAATAAGTACATATCTTATATGTGCAAATTACATACACAAATATATGTGTATATGCCCATACGCACTGCATATACATGTTTATGTTTTATGTATGTACGTACATGTCCAGATATATACCTAGGTCTGTATATATGGATTTTAGTTTCTATGAATGTTTTCATTACAGACTGCATATGTATGTATAATATATATCTATACAGCTATATATGTAGAAAGACGGCGTGTGCATAGATGTCTATGCTTATTAAACATGCACACGCCAACTCAAATATACGTACCTACAGTACTCCTATGTTACCTATGCGCACATGTGCGTCTAGTAAATACAAAGTGCATGTGCAGACATTGTCTACGCCTATAGAGACATTGCTCTGTGTATGCCACTGCACACACATCCATTGTTGGTTATAGGAAGGAAATCACTCCAAACTGCTGGCATTTGACAACCGATCACGCAAGCACGTAAAGGTTAAATCCAAATTCAAAAGACGGTTGGAAAACCATGGTCTGAACCAATGGGGTTAAGTCCCCGACAGCGGCTTTGGGGGCTGGTGGTACTTTGAGGGGGGTGTAAGGATCGCTGGCTGAACCCCAAGAATCCCAGCCCACCCTGGACTCCTTTCCTTTTCTTTCTGAGCCCAGCATGTGCCCTGCGGTCTGGTGCCACCGCGGCTGCCCCAACTGGGTACTACCGAGCAGGCTCCAAACGCAGCCCCCCCCAGCCAGGCTGCAGAAGTGCCCAGGCAAAGTTGCAGGGAAAGCGATGGCAACACCTTACCTTGTTGAGTCACCGCATGAGACATTTCCTTGTGCAGCTGCTGAGTTCATTCCCCAGCTGAGCTCTTCTGCTGTCAAATCCAGGAGAGAGAGAGAGAGAGAGAGAGAGAGAGACCTTGTTGGCAAAGCGCTGAGAGCAAAGAGAAAAGGGGGGAAATAATACAGTGATGGGGGGGGGCAGCAAATTCCTTCTTCCATCACCAACCTCCCTTCTGCCCCCACACCCCCCTCACGCCCAGCCAGAGATGCAGACACGGTCTCTGCCAGGGCTGCAGTGGAGTGCGCTGGATGGGGGATCTCCCATCTTCCCGCATTGTCTCTCTCCAGCAAGAGCCAGGCAATCTCATTTCATGGGAGAGACATCTGGTTCGATTCAAAGGGAAGAAAGGGGGAGGGAGGGAAGAAACCCTTGCAGGCTGGGAGCTGAAAAGCTATTTTCAATGCTTTCCCCCCATCGCCCTTCATTTCAATAAGAAAAGGGAGAGGGGCCCAGCAGTGGCCTCTCTCCCCAGCATCTCTAGATCTGGAAGGAGGAGAGAGGGAGGCGTTATTGCCATGGAGGGTGTCCCCCCCACCTCCCCTCCCCTCCCTTCCCTTCCCCCAGGCCGGAGAGCTGCCAAGTCCCCCTTCTGCACAGCCAGCCTCCTGCATGGGGGAGGCCCAGGAGGCAGGGATGGATGTGGGATCTCAGGCCTGATCCTTTTGGGGCCTTGTCTTGACATGCAGCCCAGCCCCTCTGCCCCCTCCTGCTGCTGTGGACCCCAGAGCGGGATGTGCAAACAAGTGGGGGTTTCCATCTCCTCCCCCGTTCCCTCCTCCTCCTTTTCCTGCTGTCCCTCCATGGAGTCACTCTGGATTTACACCCCCCAAAACAGGACAAGCAGCAGGCCCCTTCCCTACTCCTCCCCCCACTTATCCCTCCCAGGCACTGGATTGACCAGCGCAGCCCCCTCAGCAAGGATTAGGGGCCTGTTTCACTGGGCCTGGGATGCCGAGAGCTTAAGTGATTTGCCCAAGGTCACCGGGACGGCCAGTGGCTGTAACTAGGTCTCTAGGGTCCCAGTGTGGTGCCTTATCCCACTGGACTCCGTCTGTCCGTCCACCCCACGCCTGAAGTCGCCCTTCTCCATCCATCCATCCATCCATCCATCCCTCCCCCTCTCTTGCTGTCTGCCCTACACGTGCAGCAGAGAGCTCCTCTCTCCGTCCACCCATCCAGGCTACATCCATCCATCCAACCTCCTTGCTTCCTTCTTCATTCATTATTTCTCCTTCTTTTCCTTCCTCTCTCTTTTTCATCCACTCTTTCTTCTTTTCTTACTCTTCTTCTTCTTCCTTCCCGAGTTCTTCCTTCCTCTTCTGTTTTCATTCCTTTTTCCTCCTTCCTTCCTTCCTTTCCTTCTTTCTTTCAGTCATCCTTCGCCCTTCCTTCTTTCCTCCTTCCTTTCTTTCCGTGCTCTTCTTCTTCTTCTTCTTTCTGTTTTCCATTCATCCTTTCCTCTTCCTCCCTCCCTCTTTCTTTCTCTCTTTCCTCCCTCCCCCGCCCTCCCCGCTCCTCGAGCGCCAGCCAAGGGGGTGTGCGCGCCGGGCCGGGAAACTACATCCCCCAGCAGCCTCCGGGCCCCTCCGGAGTGTCAGCTTCATGCTGCAGCCAGGGAATTTAAAACAAAAGAGTTTCCCCTTCTCTTCCTCGCTGCCTCCCCGCCGGCTCTCCCCAGCCTCCCTGCCCCTGCCCCTGCCTCCCGCGCCCGCCGCCGGCTCTTTTGTGCGCGGCGGGGCGGGGGGGCGGCCGGGATCCACCTCGGCGCGGAGCTCAGGTTACAGGGAGAGGCAGGGAGAAAGGGGCTTGGCCAGGCGGAGGGGAGGTGGGCGGAGGGTCGCCGCTTCTCTCTCTCCCTCTGTCTCTTTCTTTCCCTCTGTCTTTTTTTTTTCCCTCTCCCTCCCTCCCGAGCTCTTTGTTCCCCCCCAGCCCTCCCCTCCTCTCCCCCCCCCTCCCCAACCAGCCCCCCTCGCAGCCTTTGTTAGCCATGCCTAGCCTGGTAGTATCGGGGATAATGGAAAGGAACGGGGGCTTCAGTGAGCTGGGCTGCTTCGCGGCGAGCAGCAAGGAGCGCACGCTGCTGGAGGACGACCGCGCGCTGCAGCTCGCCCTGGACCAGCTCTGCCTGCTCGGGCTCGGCGAGCCGGGCGCGCCCGCCGGGGCGGCGGGGGACGACAGCAGCGCCAGCCACACGCCCGTCGAGCCGCAGCCGCCGGCGCCCGCGCCCACGCCCGCCTCCACCCCCGGCCCCCCGCCGCCCGCCCCGGCGCCGCCGCCGCCCCCGCCGCTGCCGGGCCTCGGCGCGCCCAAGGGCGGCGGAGGGGCCGGCGGAGCCCCGGCCGCCCCCCCCAGCGCCGCCGCCGCCGCCGCCCCCAGCGCCCCCGGCCCGGCCGACGCCAAGTTGTGCGCGCTCTACAAGGAGGCCGAGCTGCGGCTCAAGAGCAGCTCCAACACCACCGAGTGCGTGCCCGTGCCCAGCTCCGAGCACGTGGCCGAGATCGTGGGCCGCCAGGGTGAGTGAGCGGGCGGGCGGGGAGGGACGCGCCGCGCCGCGCCGCGCCGCGCGGGCCGGGCCGGGCCGGGACCGGGCTATTGTCTGCGCCGCCGCCTCCCAGCCCGCGCACCCCGCACCCGGCCCTCACACCCGCTCACACCTCCTGGACCCGCGCGGTGTTTCCCAGCCCCCGGACCCACTCATCCCGCTTCCCAGCCTGCGCACCCGCTCAGAGCCACTCGGTGCCCCCCTTTTCCCAGCCCCCCACACCCACTCATCCCTCCTTCTTTCCCAGCCCCACTCAGCTCCCCCCTTCCCAGCCCCACTCAGCTCCCCCCTTCCCAGCCAGGCAGACCCCCCCATCCCTCCCACCCCCCCACAACTCAGCTGCCGCCCCCCTCCCCTCCCCTCCCCTCCCCTCCCCGCCTCTCATCCCATCCCTCTCTTTTGTTGTGATGGAAAGGGGGGCTGGGGGTGCCTAGAAGCAGGCAAACTTCAGGCTAGGGTAGCCTGGCCAGCCCCCTCACACCCTCCAGGCTTCAGGGACCGGCCCCCTCCCACCCCTTCCAAGCCTCCCCAGGCTGGTGACTTTTTTCTTGCATTGTGTCTGGGAAAGTTGCCTCCTGTCCGCTCCAAGTGGCCCCGCTCTCTGGCTCTGGGATGAATAATGGCCACTGCAGGGGAGGGAAGTGGACCCCCTCTCTTGATGCCTTCATCCCCCCCCACCTTCTCCACCCCCCCACTGTTTCCCTGCCCAGAAACAAAGTGTTTTGTGCCTGTGTCGGGGAAGGGGCAGGGCAATCCATCCCCAGCACCCCCCAGCTGGGGTAGCCTGGGGGTCACCCACCCTTGGGCGACATGGGGAGAGGGCCCGGCACGGGTGCGTGGCAGGGGTCCGGGGTCCATAGGAATGTGCGTGCGCTCACCTGGCCCCTTATAGCTCCAGGGATCCAGAGCCCCTTTTATTGATTTCTGCAATAGGCTTCAGGACAAGATGGGGATGGAGTGACCCCAACTTCCCCACTGTGGGCTTAGGGAGAGGAAAGAGAAGGTGGAACAGGAGGGAGAAGGGGGGAAAAAAATCCCCTTTGTTGGGCTGAGGGCTGGAAGTGGAAGGGGGTGTGGTTGAGCAGCGGTGGTGATGGGGGAGGTGAGTGCCTGAAGGCCTAGGAAGGATTCAAATAACAGATTAATGAAAGTTGAACTGTTTTGGGGATCATGTGACTTGGGGGGGTGGGGGATCCCTGGCAGGGTTTGGGATTGAACCATCTTTGCTCTTGCCCTGCTCTTGACTTCCATTGCTTTGCTCCTCTCCCCACGCCCCCCTGCCCACCAACATCATCGCTGACCACAATCTCGGTGACAGTGATGCTTTTGTTCTCCGGTACGGGCTGCATTCGGCGCGAGGTAGAATGGGGGTGGGATTTAAAATAGGGGGGCCACGAGAGAGATCTATATAGATGCATCTATCTATACATCTCTATATAGCTGTATAGATACGCACCACACCCACACTGAAGTCACCGGCCCGCCCAGCCCCCCCTGCAGTCTTCTAAGTGTGGGGAAAAGAGAGGGGTTCAGGCCCCAAAGCAGAGTCAGTGCAGGGCTAAAAAATAATAATGCTGGCAAGAGAAGTTTTGCCTTGGTAAAAGGGGGGAGTAACTTGGAAGCATGGCTAGGGCAGGCTGCGGCTCCCTGGATGCCTTCTCAGGGGTAGCGCATCGAAATGGCCGGGGTAGGGAGTTTTGCAGCATTCATCTGGGGGTGGGGGAAAGAAAGGAGTGGGTCAGGGGGGTTGTGACTTCTGGTGGATGCTCCCTGAGGAGGAGAAGGGAAGGAGGAGGCCTGCAGGGGGATAGAAATGGCTAATTGTCGTGCATCGTTAAGCTGGAACGGGTTATCGGAACAATAGGGCTGGAGATGGCTTGGCTTCGGCACAGGCCTCTCGCCAGCTGCCTCGGGTGGGGAACCCCTGGCTGCGAACCCCCAGGCCCCAGCTGGGGTCTGCCCCAGCAGGCCCCACATCTGGGCTGGGGGAAAGCAGGCAGAGGGGGAAAGAGATGCCCTGCACCACTCACAGGGCTTTGCACCTGTGTGAAGCAAGCATGTGAGCAGAGGCGCGTGTTGCACCAACTTTGCAGGGCCGGCCGGTGCCGGATCAGGCCCCCTTTGTTTAATGGAGTTAAGAGACGGGGCTGATCCCGAGGGAACCTTTTTCCAGAGCTAGGGAGAGGCCTGTCCGGTTCCCTCCTCCCTGGGGAAAGCCCTGACCCCAGCTCCGAAGGCAAGGGGTGTGCTCCGGACACACAGGGCAGCTGCTGGGAATGGAGAGGGCCAGGGACCCCTGCGGTTGTTTCCCCACCCCACCAGATGTGTCCATGGACCAGATCCCCCCCAGCCGAGATGCATCAGTGCTGCCCCAGCCAAGACAATGGGCTGGGTTCTCCTCCTCGGGTGGACACGCACTTTATTCCACCGCTGTCCATGCCACTTACCCCAGCTGTGGATCTGGCCAGTGTTTACTACTACGAGGCCTTGAGTGGTGTCTTTTGGGGGCTGCTTTTGTTTGCACGGTTGGGGAACAAGGGCCGGGCTGTTAAAATCACTGCATCCCCTCTACCCCCCGCGCTGCAAGAACCACGGGAGGTGCTGCGTGCTGAGCACCGCTAGGAGCCTCTGGCCCAGGCGGGAGGGTGTTGTGTTGTTTGGAAAGCTCTCCCCAGACCCTGCACGGCTGGAGGAGGATGTAGCTGAGACGCCTGGTTGAAAGGCAGCAGGCGAAGAAACCAGTGCAAGCTCGGGATGCATTGGTGGGGGCCCAGGAGCTGCAAGGGGGTGTGTCAGGATCTGGGGGGTCCCTGCATTACAGATAGATCCATGGCTACATTGGTACCCCCCTGCACCAGCTCTTTCTTCTAGTTAATCTGGCCTTTTCTCCCCCCAAATGAGCCGCCGCATTTCTAGATGCTTTACAACCCGGCCGACTTATCCCCTCCTGCAAGCTGAGCTCATGCACACGGACACGTGGAAGGGGCCTCAGCCTCGTCCGTGCTGCTGCCCCTTTATGTCTATTTTGACACCTCCCCCCGCAATGCCTTTACGCCTCTGGGGTGATGGGCGCCCCCGTCTTGGTCCCGGGATGGCGGCGATCACACCAGATGAAAGGGTTTGATCGCGGGGGAGAGGGGGCGTGTCCGCGCCAGAGAGGCTGCAGGAAGTAGCCATGCCCGCAGGCTGCGCGGGCGGGTTGCATGGAGTTTGGGGGGTGCGTCAGGCAGGCGTCTTCTCCCGGGAGCCTGCAGACAACCGGGGACCCCCCTGCCTGTCTCCTAGGGGCAGCCACTCTCCTGCTCGGTGCACAAAGAGCATGCATGACGCAGCTGTGCTGGGCCTGGGGGCACAGAGGGGATCCCCGCTTTGTTCTGGGGTCCCCGGGGCTGTTCTCAGGTGCTCCAAGTTACCTCACGTCCCACCTTTTCCGTCTCCCTTTGTCCAGGCGTCTCCCCTACCGACGGCTTCCCGGCGCTGCACGTGCTCGCAAAGTTAAAACGCAAAACATCCTAGCAGGGGCCGGCACAGGGGAGGGGGATGGGGTGGCAAGAATTCAAGGGGGCACGATGCCAGCCAGGGAGCCCAGGCAGTCGGCAGGGGACTTCGCGGGGCAATCAGGATTCAAGGGGAAGGCTCCTCAGCCGGATGGAGACACATGAGATCAGCAGGAGCAGTGGGCACGATTCCCAGTTGCACAGGCCAAGGGGCACAGGTTGGCACCCCTGGTACTAGCAGCAAGGGGCTATGCTGGGGTTGCCACCGCTGGGCGTGCGGACGGGTGCAATTAGCAGTACCCATCCAGCGCTGCCCCCATGAGAGCATCCCTGACATAGTCTGGCCACCCCTGTCCATCCGGCTGCCCGAGAGGCCACGTCCCTTGGCAGCCCAGGCGACAGAGCCCTTTGTGCAGGGCACGCTTGCACTCACAAAGAAATCTCAGGGAGCTTTCCATGGAGGACGCTGGAGTGCTTTATCCCTCCCCTCCTCCACGCACACCATGTGGAGGCAGATTGAAAGCTGCAGCTCCCGGTCAGCCCCCAATTTAGCTCTGCAAGGGCCTTTCCATAGCTGCCAGGGGGGCACCAATTGCCCCACCGAGCAGGGAATCCAGCCTGGACTCCTCTGCCCTCCTGCACCTGGGAGGGAGGGAGAGCGGGATCTCGCGGAGACAAAGGGGAGGACACATGCTCTGCTGCGGCTGGCCCGTGGCTGGATGCACCCGCCGACCACACGAACCCGGCTGCGGCAGCCGGCGAGAATCTAGGGCAGTGGGAGAGCAGCGTGGCGCTGGTCTTTGGCCCTCGAGCTCCCCCTCCCCCCTTCCTGTCTTTGTCTAGCCATCCCTCCCCACCAGCCCCCTCCACCTCCCAGCCCAGCTCGTAGCAAGGTCTTAAGAGATGGAAATAATAGTAATAATAATAATATTAATAAAAAATCACTCGGTGACAAAGTCAAGCCCAGGCTTACGCCACAGAGAGGCCATGGCACGCCCACGCAGCACCAGAGCGCGTCGGCCCGATGCCGGAGCGGCACCGGTGTCTTCATGCAAGTTCCCAGCAACGTAACAAGGGGTCTATTGTCTGCGGGGCTGTGGCTTGGAGAAAACCTTTGGTGGGGGACAAAAATAAAGGGGTAGGAGGACTTGGCAGGGGGTTTTTTGGGGTGGGAGGGGTGCTTTTACCCCAACCGGGCTTAAGAGCAAAAGGCATTCAGTCGGCGGCTGTGTGCGTCTGTACGGATGCAGGTTGCATCACTGGCACGAGGCCCCTCTGCAGAGGCGTGCGGCCGTTGCCTTGCGCTGGGTTTTTTTGGGCGCACGTGCGTTTAAAAAACACGGCGCCACCGCCGCCGCCACTAGCGATTTGACGCGAGCTCGGCCCCCCGCGCCGTTCGTTTGCTCCGCGCTGCGCTCGGGGTACGGCGGAAAGCACCTGCCACCGTCACGCCCTGCGCGTAGGCCTCGTGGCGGGTTATTTTACGGGCCTCTGGTGCGGAGGAGGGCGATGGGCGAGGTCTGGATCACGGCAGAGAGCCGAAGTGCCCTAATGCAGGCACACGCTCGCACGCTGGAGCAGCGGATTGTTGTTTGATGGTGAATGAGAACCAGGCTCTGAAGCCTTTTGTCTGCAGAGGTTGTTTGGATGCTTTAAAAAGACTGGGGGATGATTTGAGGCGCAGGGTTTGGAGCCAGGGGGCAAGAACCCCAGCTGGAACAGGGGTGATCCTGCCTCTGGCAGGGGGCTGGGCTCAGTGACCTCTGAAGGGTCCCCTCCAGCCTTGCTTTCCTCTTGAGTCGTGCCATTTTGCACCTAAAGGTCTCTGGTGGAGCTGGACATGTCTGTATCCAGTAGGGACCCAGAAGGGCCAGATTCTGCTCCCAATGGACTTACTCTGTGGTTAGGGCTCGTCTTCTGCTGCCCTGCGACACCAATGCACATTGCAGCAGGTTCACCAGTATCTGAGGTCTGCGTGCAGGCCAGGGGACTTTCAGTGTGAACAGGACTGGAGCCCCCGTGGGCACCAGGGCCAGCAAGGGATTGTTCCATGTCATTGCACCCCTACATCGCACTGGTATAAGGGGCTGTGGTAGGTGCAGATGCAGCCCAATTCACTGGCTGCAGTGGGTGTTTGGATCAGGTATATATAAGGGGTAAAAGAGGGAGAGGATTTGGCTCCTAGCAGCCACACCTGGCCTTTCTCAGCCGCCCAGCCCCGTGGCAGGGGGGCATGTCTACACCAGACTCCTCCCTGGGACTAACTGCTGGGTAACGGAGGTTCAGTCCTGCGTGCAAGTGTTCATGGCTTTACTAAGGGACTTTGCAACCCTGTTAGCTCAAGTTAATTGTATCCCAGCCTCCTGCCAGAGTGCTTGGAGATGGGTGGGTGAAGAGCCTCGTGATGGTAACCTTACCTCTGTGAGTTTGCAAGAGCCACAAGAACAATACAAACACCTTGCTCACAGGGCCTGGCAGGAATCAGTCAGCTAGCAATCGCCTTAAGATCCTTCCTGCAAGGCCCCTGCTCCACTTCCTGGCCCATTAACACCATCCATTAGCCCTCCAATAATCCCCTGGGTCAGTAGCTCCCAGACATGCCTGGGCCACCCCCTCTGCTTTCCAGCTGTGGCTTCCTTTGCTCTCCTGTGTCTAGAGAGACAGGGCTCTGCAGTGACTCCAGGCACATAAGAAGTGCTATCAAGCTAGTCATCACTGCTTTTTTTCCTCTTTCCTTTCCTCTCCCTGTTTAATTCCCTTCTTCCACTTCCCCCATTCTTTCCTCTCCCAAGCTTTCAAAACACACCCCAGGTCCCAATACTGTTGTTGGTGCAACAGTGCACTAGGAAAAAGCAACTCGTTAGAAAGAAGAAAAAGCCTCCAAAAACACACACACAAGGAAGAGAGGTAGAGAAATCCCAGCCCTGCTAGGATGCACAGGGCTGCATCCTGACCCTGCTTTATGCTGCCCCCCAAAATTGGGCAAGATCAGAATTGGGGCCCCTTTGTTGGCCCAAATGGCCTCAGCAGGTTCTGGAGCTGGTGGAGATCAGGGCTTCCTTGAAAGAGCCAGGCGGGGTTGTACCCACTCGCATCAGCTGTGAATCTGGACTGTTGTTATCCAGGGAGCTAGGATGGTTGGTTTGCAGCCCCTGAGGCCACGGGCCACTGAATGAGGGAGGGAGGGAGGGGGAAGCTGCTGGGTTAATAGCTGGGGAGGGGGCAGGGGTCCCTTTCTTGGGCAGATGCGGGAACCTCTGCAAGACTCGTCTGGGCAAAGCCAGCTCCCCTATCTGCAGGCCACACCGCCTTCCTCCTTTTGTCCCCAGTGCAGCCCTCCCCCTCGCCTGGTCCCTTCTGCCGGTCCCGTTATCCTCCCCTCTGCATGTACGAGAATCCCCTTCCACCCAGCCTGGAGGGACAGGGGCCTCCGAGCCCTCGGCTTCCTGCCACCTGTCCCTTTCCTTTGTCTCTGACCCTTGCCTTCGCCTCCTGGATGGTTTCCTAGCGGGCTGGACCCAGACCTTATCCACACCCACGTGCACACACGTGGCACCCGCCCACCCCTAGCAAACACAGACCTGCGCACGGGCCCGGCGTTGCTGGCACCCGGCTCCATTTCACCCGAATGACGGAGCATTAGAGGCCCACGTTCCTCTGGCTTTTCCCACCCCAGCCAGCACAGAAAGCTCATGCCCGAAGCAGCTTTCCTTGCTTTCCAACCAGCCACTGAGCCCATCACCCCTGGTGGAGGGGGTGGAGAAAATGGAGGCATCTCAGCACTGAAGAGAAGTGCGAGGGAGGGGCTTTTCCCCTGCGATTCAGGGTTTGTACAGCACCTTGCACCCCATCAGCCCCCATGGGTTGTGCTTGTCCGGCCTCCCCGGCCTACGTTAGCTGTTTTAAAAGCCGGCTGGACAAAGCGCAGCCCATCCACTGTGGGGCACGGCTCGGCGGGGGGCGGTGGCAGGCTGGCTTGGCTCAGCAGGGTTTCCAGCTGGCCTAGATTTTCCAGGAATCGCCTCTATCATTCCTCGGGTTGGAGCGAGCATCCCAGGCCCCGCGAAACCCACCTCGCGGCACAGAGGGGAGGGGGAGGGCAGTGCTGGCATGGTGCAGCATTGTTGTGGTCGGCTCTGCACAAAAGGCAGAACTGGGGAAAGCTCCTGCCCCTGGCGAGGAGGCGCAGCCCATCTTCCGCAGAGAGGACCCCAGGCCCAGAGCAGCTGCAGCAGAGGCAGGGGCTAGATTCGGGCTTCCCAAATCCAAGCCCGGTGTTGGAGGTGCAAAGCTCAGCCTTTCAAGTCGCATTCAACACCGAGGTCACGTCCGTTGCACTGGGAAGAAACCAGTGGGCCAAAGGGGGTCTTTGCCTTGCAAGCATGAACCGGGGGTTCCCTTACCAGCTAAGGGATCGGAACAGCCTAGCTGCAAGCGCCCGAAGCGGTTGATCTAGCCCAAGGGCTCTGGGTGCCAAGGGATCACGGCTTGGTCCCAGGAGCAGCACGCTTGTGGATGCGCCCCAAGAGACCAGCGCCACGGAGGGTCTGCATGGAGCTGGGACCAGCTCCCAGCCAGGAGAGAGGCTGGGATTTGGCAGGACCTGCCTAATGCCCGAGAGCCCTTTGTGTGGGGCAGACAGGGGAGCAAAGCCCTGGGAGGGGCAAGGTGAGGAAATGGCTTCTTCCCTAGGGAAGGGGGTGAGAGGGGGATTCATAGACATTAGGGCTAGCAGGGATCTTGTGAGATCATTGGGTCCATCCCCCTGCCCAAAGGGAAGGTGGGGTGGGGAAAAGAACAGGCCCCAAGCTTAGCCGCTACCAACTACTTCAAGAGCCAGACCCTGCCCACCTGGGACATGAGCCAGGCTGGATCCTGCACCCCCATGGAGTCATTCGCACCAGCACAAAGACGCTCCCGAACATTGCAAGCTTGAGATTCATTCTCAGCCTCCAAAGCCTCCCTCCTGGTACACGACACAGGCACAAGAGGCATCTGCAACTGCAGAGCTCCCCCGGCTCCGACAGTCCCCCAGGCCCGTGGTTCCTGTACCGCATGCACCCACCTCCTTGGAGCTGAACAGGGACGTAGCAGACTGCAGCAAATCAGCTCAGGACACCAGATGCAGCAGTTGCAGGAGCCGGAGAGCTTTCCCCCTCCTGCCAGGCCGCTGGAAGGAGCATTGTCCCCAGGTGGGCTTTAAATAGGGCCCCCGGATCAGCAGGCAGCCGGCCTGCGGCACCCCAGCTGGGTTGGTGGCCAGGGTCAGCAGCTGGGTCATTAGGGGCTGGGGTGAGTTACAGCTGGGACCCCTCAGCCTGGTGGGAAAGGCTTTTCTGAATGCACCTCAGGGCCTCTCAGGGGAGCCCTGGGCAGACAATCAGTTTCCAAAAAGCCAAAGTAACTTAGGCGCTGGCGCAGTGTGCTTTTGGAACTGCTGCCAAGAAGTCCGGCAAGCACTGTGAACCTGTCCACCTACACTGCAATGCCTGTCCCCAAGTCCCCTTCGCCAAACCCCTCTGGCCGATTCTGAATGAGGGGTCCAGCTCCTAAATCACTCGGGCGCTTTGGAAAGATTCAGCCAGAGCAGCTTGTCCAGAGCTAGTCTGAGGCGGAAGCAAGACTCAGACCCTGGGTGCCCACCTACCACTCCAGCCTCTGCCTCTTAACAGCATCCTTTCTTCCCCCCATCAGCTCCCCTTGGTGAGGTTCATGTCAGGGTCCAGCTTCGGAGGGCTGGGGAAAGGTGGCAGGGCAGCTAAGGGTCTCTGCAGACCCCTCTCCCCACCCCAGTCTGCAGAGCTGAAGGGGGAGTGAATGGATGCAGGAGCCTTTTCCCTTGAGGATTCAATGTCCAGTGCTACCCAGGCTGATTGAGACCAGGACATCTATCCTCAGTCATTGACCCAAAGCTCTTGGTTCATGCCCGTGGCACATGGCAGTGGGGGGACCCAGGCACTGGATTCTAGGCTGGGGTCTCTCTGGCTCTCTTTTGAGGCACGCTGGCTGTGGGCTGGGACCAGCCAGACCCCTCCTGTACCAGCAGCTGCCCGGACAAGCCGCTTGGCACGAAATTCAGCATCCAGGGCAAAATCCCATCCCTGGGAGCAGATACTGCAGATCGGGCAAAGTCCTTCCCGAAACCCAGGCAGCTGGGACGGGGCTCGCATGTCACCAGCCCCGCTGTGCGTGCATCTTCGTGGCTGGGGGGGATAGGGGCGAGGGGGTTTGCTGCTCCATTGATTCCACTGCAAAGCTGGGCAGGGGGCTTCAGTGCAGCTGCTGCTCCTAGGGCTGGGATGGGGGCGCAGCTGCTGGCTACCTGGGGGGCAGCTGGGGGGTGGGAGGGGGAAGAAAGGGGCTTCTGGTGTGGGGGAAGCAGCTTGGGATCTGCTTGACCAGGGATGCTTGTGTCCTAAACTGCCGACACGGGTTACTCCTTCCTTAGTGATGGCTGATGGGCTGCAGGCTGGAAATGCACCT